>NC_090190.1:6990908-7290908 GCF_024679245.1 Pseudorasbora parva
TTGTGCTGTAAACCTACCCTTAGATTCACCATTGACATTATTTATATTAAAGGCCAACTAGTTCACCACTCATTTTATAGTATAGTGCAAGTTATTTTCATGAGAAGTCATGTTTAGGGTTCAGAGACATGCCTAACCTTTTTGTTGTCATCGAGAGGAGATAATTTGGTCTGAACCTCTGTCGTCGCAAGCAATGTAAACATATTTGAAGTTTTGGAAGAAAAATAAATAGGCTTTTTACTCAGTCTCTCAGAGATGAGTAGCTGAAGCACTTCTGAAGCATTCCTGTCTCTCTCTCTCTCGCTCCAGTTCTTTCTTTCTCTCTCCCTCTGTCTTCTCTTCTTCTCCTTCTTTCTCTCTGCCACCTCTCTTTTTTCTGTCACTTCTATCTTTCCTAACAGCTCACTAAGCCAGAGATCCAGTGATATCAATAGAGATTAAATAGATTTCAACATGGAGTAGCTTTTTCAAATGTTTCGGGTAAAAAATAAAATAAAATAAAACACCTCAACACAGTATATACACCAAGCAGGTTTAACTTTATGCCGGCATTTATAGTGTGTTGGTTCCCCTTTTGCTGCTAAAACAGCCCTTACCCATCGAGGCATGGACCCCTGAAAGAGTGCTGTGGTATCTGACACCAAGATGTTATACCTTTCTATCAGAACCAGCATTAACTTCTTGAGCAATTTGAGCTACAGTAGCTTGTCTGTTTGATCAGACCACACGGCCAGCCTTCGCTCCCCACGTGCATCAATGAGCCTTGACCGCCCATGACCCTGTCACCCGTTCACCACTGTTCCTTCCTTGATATATACTGACCATTGCAGACCGGGAACAGCCCACAAGAGCTGCAGTTCTGGAGATGCTCTGACCCAGTCCACTAGCCATGGCAATTTGGCACTTGTCAAACTCGCTCAAATCCTTATTCTTGCCCATTTTTCCTGCTTCTAAAACAATAATTAATCTGCATTAACGACAACAGCTGGGGCAACAGCCTTAGTCCTAATGGGTTGTAGCTATCTTAGCTATCAAAATCCAGTGTTCGGCACTATGCGGACGTGAGTTTTTGTTGTAGATGTCTGTCTTTAAAAAAAAAAAAAAAAAAAAAAAAAAAATTGTTGTGTATTGTGCTAATTAATTGAGATTTCTTACAGCTCTTACAGGTTTTTGGCCTTGTCTGTTCCGTTGCTTCTATTACTTTCCCCTTTTTTGTAAGTCGCTTTGGATAAAAGCGTCTGCTAAATGATTAAATGTAAATGTAAATGTAAATAACTTTGAGGACAAAATGTTTACTTGCTGCCTTATATATCCCACCCACTAACAGGTGCTGTGATGAAGAGCTAGTCAGGGTTGCACAGATAAAGTAGTTCCAGCTGGTCTTGACCGCATTACAGTTCCATATCACTTTGCCAAATTATTTTAGTTATTTTTTTTAGAGCCTTAGAGCCGACAACAGCAAAATAGCCAAAACCCACAACGACACTCACCAAGCAAATAAACATGATAAACAATAGGATAAAAACAACAAATTATTTCTAGAGTTATGCCATACACTCACACAGAAATGTGTTATCAGCGCTGCTTTGACAATTTTATCAGTAAAATAGTTTAACAACTTAAAAAGCTGACATTTTTCACTAGCAAGGTAATAACAGCGCTGTTCTTGAGTAGAAGGGTAAGTATCTCTATTAGAAGACACACTGGTGAAGAACACCGTTGAGATATGCACAAACTGAGGTAATACACGTGCTCTCTCTCTCTCTCTCTCTCTCTCTCTCTCTCTCTCTCTCTCTCTCTCTCTCTTTAATAACAAAAATTAATAATTTGTCTGCTATCAGTAGCTGAAGCCTCCATTACGAGCTGTAAAAGGACATTTTGGAATTAGCAACAAAGGCTTGATATGAGATGAGTAAGAAATTAGTCCTACAATTAGAGCATTTTAAGGACAAAAAACCTGACAAATGTCTTGAAATACAACAGCAGAATAATGTTTTGAGATAGTAAAAGCGGAATAATTTTAACCACTCGCATTACCACCTCGGGTGTGCATTAGTTTTCTAATAATTAAACGTCCCAAATGTGTGGGCTTGTGCTTTTTGACAATGGTGTGCACCAAGTTTTTCATTCCTCAAGTTAGCTTGGATGATGGTGTTAAATTGAAGTCTTCTGTCATTACAACTTTCCGAGTGTTTGGCATGGTAATGGATATAACAATGTTGATATGTTTGTTTGGTCTTGGCAGAGAAACTGATGGACGAAGTACCTTCACTCTCTATCATTGCAGTAAGGGAAGCCGCCAGTGTCCAAATAATGACACTGACATCTTGAGTCTCGAGTCTGCGCAGCAACAGCTTAGAGCTTGAGTCTGTGCAGTAGGGAGCGCAAAGTGGAGCCACAATATCAACCAGCTGATATTTGTTGAGATTACAGGCCAACCTTTTAAGTAAACAAGCATATACCACATGGTTGGAAATTATTATTGACCCTAGTCAATCAGTGTTATTCTGTAACCTTGCACTGCAAATACTTTAAGAACTGTAATTATAATGGAACCTAAAGTTAGTGGCAGATGAGTTGCATTGTAATGCATAATGATAGATTGCAGCTGTCAACTGTAAATGCTTTTAAAACAAAGACAGGCCTTTAATTGCTTTGTCTCTCCCTGAGTGAATAGGTGACATGCTCTGTAAATGACAGCTGTAGCAGGACATGGAACAAGGGAGGCTTTTCATCACACAGACGACCAGAGAGGACTGTGTCAATTATCTGCTTATGTGGGCTGGTCTGCAAGTGCAGTAAGAAAGACACTTTTCACCATCGTAACCGCTGCCGTTGGGGATCGTGGTGTACCTTCTTTAATAATAAAAACATCATCTTAACACTCAAATATAATTACAATCAGTGTGTGATCCAACGTATAACACCAATCAGAGCGATAAAAGAAAGAACAAGATGATTGAGGAAGTACTCATTGACAACAGGATGCTAGAATGAATGACAAAAAAAAATAAAAAATTCAAAATAAATCCACGTGAATGTTTTAATGACAACTCATTTCTTTATTGTCTGTTGGTCGTTATATTGTTCTCTTTGTCTCTCCAGGCAGAGTCAACTGTCAAGACCTTGCATCAATATTCAGACACACTTTAGGATTCTCGCTATCTCTTTCTCTCTCACTCTGTCTTATCCACAAATTTGCAGATAACCTCAAACTCAAGGTCCATGCAGCTGACAGCTGGGTGTTACTTGATTATTTTTGACAGGTATTCAATGTGGCATGAATCTGAAAAAGTGAGAAGAAGAAAAAATCAAATATGAACAAAGGTTGCTTAATTTTAAACATGAAGTTTAAGGTACCTGGGACTAAATTGCATTATATTCAGTCTTTTTCCATCAACAATAAGTAAACCTTTTGTAAGAAACTGATGGAAAGAAAACAAAAAACAAAAAACGCAGTGACTTTAGATGGAGGCAGATCGAATTTAATGAATGTGAGTTTACGGTTGTTTTTTTGAAGAAAGGGGTGGAGTTTAAGCAGACTACATTATTAGAGAAGTCTGGCATATGTGTACCAGTTTCTTAGTGAATAATTACAAATGAATTACACATAAGTCAATTACAAATTTGATTAATAATTATAATTTTAAAATGAAACCAGAATGGATGAATCGTTCACAATAAAACTGATCAAAATAGGTGAATTTTAATTCCATAACAACTTGAATTTATGCAGAAAATCAGAATGTCACGAAAACAATTTGCAAAAAAAAAAAAACGAACAAAAAAACCCCTTCCAATCGGTGTCTCACTAATGCGGAAATTGTCATAATTTAGAACTTGAATGAATGAATGAATAAATTAATGGAAAAAAAAACATTAATTCCAGGTTCCACCTATCTATAGTGAATTTAGATGCTTTTTATACAGATACCAGATACATTTATACAACATAAATGCGATGATGCCAAGGTCCTGTTTACACCTGTTTTTAAGTTGCCTTTTGGTCGATCTGATTATAAGTGGATGATCCTAAATGCAGGTGTAAATGGGGTTTAAAACGTTTTGAGCCTGTCCACTTTAGACCACTTCCAGAGGTAGTCAAGAACACATTTGACTGGATTGCTTTAGTAGTGTATAATGCTTATGTGGTCGACTGCATTAGATTCTACTCTCATCTACTGACCTAATGCGTAAACATTGAGGAAAGCCAGATGTGATGCAAACTTTGTTGGCTGGAGACCCAAGTTTGGGTCCGAAGTTTAAAGAAGAAAACCGTAGGCCTACCAAGCACAAAGTTATCTCACCTTTCTTGATTTCTGGAGGCTCTCAGACCAGAAAGCTGCTGCTTGCCGCATGTTGTTTTCGTATCTCCTGGCACTTTCATATGTCAACTACATAAACTTATTTTGTTCAATAGATTAAAAGATCTAAAAAACCCCACCTACATTTACCTATATATCATAGACCCTGCCTTCGAATAAATCAGGGCAAGTGGTTGAAAGCGGACAAAAGAGACTTTTGTCTGATTAAAACACCCCAAAATGCATCTTAATACCAGGTGTAAAAAAAGGTGTACTGCAAAAAACAAAACAAAAAAAACAAACAAAAAGCTTAAGGATATGGAACGCTTCCCTAAGAATCTGCCTGAGCATCTGGAACATCTAGTGTTGACTGTGGATGGTGAGTCTGTAGTTAATTCACCCAGGTAAAGGTTGATTTTATGACTCATACCTTCCCTGTTATTTTGTTTTTAGCTGTCTTGTCCCTTCTATGGTTCCATTAATCCAGTTTAATTTCTCTGTTACAAGCACAAACATTTAAGTGCTTTACTTTGACGAGATTCATTATCTTGCTTTGCCGTCCTGTCTTGTCTTTGCGTAGACACGCATATCATAAAAGACGAGAAGTAGCAGGAGAAGTGCCTGATTCCTGCCTCCTTTCATCTCTCCCACATCCAAGTCTCATCTCATCCTATTTCTCTACAAGTTTCCGAGAGTGCATCATCTTTGACTTACCTGTCATCCTCTCCATTGCAATTTTTTTTTCAAATTTTTTTTTTCATACTTTATTCTGTAGTCTCGTTGTGACCCTTTTGGAGGTACATACGCTCTGTGATCTCAGTATACCACAGTATAACGTACTATGACATTTGCTCAGCAGCAATCTCTCTGCCTATCACCCGGCTTTCTGTGCATAGCACCACCTGCTCGGCTCTTCCCATTCACTCCGGCTTGTCATTCCTCTCCTTAATGTGTTTTCCCATCTCTTTCTATTTACTTATATCATTCTGCTGTGACAGCCCCCCGAGTCTGTCCAGGAGACTGAAATCTTTGATCGTTTTGGTGGCATTCCGTCATTTTCCACCACTCCACTTTTCCTGACAAAATACCAGTTATAATGTTTTAGCAGACGAGAGCCCATCTCCAACACCAACTTCAGCTCTCCTCCATCAGTGGCAGCTAGCACGTTCAAACTCACTCTGAAATGTAACTGACTCTGGTTCTTTCCAGTCTTGTATTCCATTATTAAAGGGGTCACACTTGCCATAAACGGATGCATTGAAAAAACTAAACAAAAGACTAGTATGATTTAAATTAGGGCACCATTTCTTATTTATTAAGTTCAGTGAATTTAACTAATGTCAAAACATGACATCAAATTTTAGTCCAGCTTGGCATCCCACTCAAAACGTGTGAAATTTGGTGCCGTGACCCGGATGGGATTTAAGGTTTTATGGGGTGAGTGTAACAGACGTAGTCCAGTAAGATCAGTGTGTGTAAACCTCATTCCTATGGCCTCAAAAGGCATACTAGCAACTGACACTAGACTTGTTAGTGTGCCCCGCGTTGAATCCCACTAGGAGCAGGCTGTGTAGGACCGGTTACATTTGGTGCCATGACCCGCATGGGTGTGATGTTTAGGGGGGTGAGTGTAACAGACTTGAGTCAGTAAGAGCTGTGCATGTAAACCTAACTCCTCTTGCCACAAGAGGCACGTCAACGACTGACGATAGCGGCTGAGGTCTTAGCATCCTTGTTAGGGCACCACGGCAGATACATCAGAGTGGGTCAAGTAGGACCGGTTACATGTACATTATAGGATGCGTTTTGGTGAGGTAGTTAACTCACTAGTAAAGCATTTCATTTGAACCAATTCAGCTCATGCAGCTCAGATGGGTCAGTCCCTGACATTATCGACTGTAATTGGATAATTTGAACCAATCATGTTTTTCTTTCTTTTCATCGGTGGGTTTTGCAAATATTTAACCAACTACTTAACCACTGAAAACTATTACAAAGAGCTTGTGACTAAACTTCATACTTGAATCCTCGAACAGTTGGTAAAAGCTCAAAACTCCATTGTAATTCACCAGCTCAATCTTTAATGAAATGCTGAAGACATTTGGGGCGTAAGTGCAAGGGTAAATAAACTGGGCTGCGCTTCCCAGAAACATAAATGAGCCTAAGTTGATTGTGAAGTCCATTGACACCAGTGGTGTAATCTATAAATTTAACTCACAATGCTTTGAGAAACTCACCCTTGTGGTTTTAATAAGTACAGCATTTTTTTTTTTTACTCAAGAAACTATACTGTATATAAAAAGGCTAATGTTTTATATATTTAAAAAGCAGAGAAGAGTTTTAGTCTAGCATTAGTTATTGAGTCATAACAAAATTCTATTTTAGAGGATTTGGTAAAACGTTTAAAAAAGTTATGACACATGCAAGTGCCTGAAACGTGAGGTTTTGGATGTTGGAAGATCTCCACCCGACACTGATGGAATGGTGTGTTTTTGTGCCCCACCAATCTTGCTTATCCAAGAAGGCTTTCTCTGTCAGCCAGCTTCATCATAAAGACTAGGCTATGCTGCCTTTTGTCTATAGGCTAGCATCAGCATACACAGTCATGTTTGGCTCTCTTATCTGGCTCTTCTTGTTGGTAAAGTCTCAGAAGATGTTGTCAAGCCTCTGAGCTGTGTACACCCCACCACCCCCCCCCCATCATCCACATCCGTTAACCATTTCTACAGCCTCCCAGACTGCCAGCCAAAAGACAGCTCCTTTGGCGCTGGCATATTGACAAAATTACAGAAGAGGCCAAGAGCTTTAGCCTGAGAACAGTGCGCTGATCCTGGGAAGACGGCTGAAAGATTAGTTTATATTTAACACTGCACTGAAGCCATGACTTATCTGGTATCAAACTGCATGAAATCAACAATACTTGAGACCACAAATACATTTATTTCACAAAAGGCAGTTATAATTGGGTGGTGGATGTGTACTGAAATGCTTTGCCTAGGCTTCAAGTTAAGTGAAACCAATTAAGCAGCTCAAAGTTGTACAAACACTGAAAAAATTGATTTATCAAATGTGAATTTGTTTTGGCTATGAGTGCTCTCTTATTTGTTAGGAAACATTACCTCTTTGATTTGTATCGCTCTCCAAGCTGTTTAACTTTTGCTATTCATTGTATTTAGGGCAATTTATTAGCACAGAAAACCGCTGGGTTTTTGTACCTTACACATACTCCAGTTAAAATGAAACAATTCAGTATTTTAATATACTAATGTTTGTGTTTCTGAGTAAGGGAGTCTCAAAAGGAAAAAAATGTTGACACGGATAACAACGATGAACGAACAACAACACACAAACACAACAATACCAGCAGACAATGAACAAAGTTAACTTAGTTACCAAGTTCGAACCAAATACAGACAGGTGTGCTTGTTAAACAAATGATGAATTATTACATATTTCAGTCTTTAGCTGAAGGAAATTTTGTTCCTTGTTATTATGTATAATTACTTGATTGAGCTATACTAAGATAGTTGATGTAAAAATGAAATGAGGGGGAGGGTGAATGATGTCCCGGGTCATATTACAAATACATATATTTATATACAAAATCACAGACAGACAGACAGACAGACAGACAGACAGACAGACAGACAGACAGACAGACAGACAGACAGACAGACAGACAGACAGACAGACAGATAGATAGATAGATAGATAGATAGATAGATAGATAGATAGATAGATAGATAGATAGATAGATAGATAGATAGATAGATAGATAGATAGATAGATAGATAGATAGATAGATAGATAGATAGATAGATAGATAGATAGATAGATAGATAGATAGACAGATAGACAGACTTTCTTTCTAGTGACACTCAGTGGCACACACAAAGGATGAAATAGTTTCTGTGACTGGGGACATACATGCTGTCTCTAGCCTAATTTGTGTCATTTTCACCCTCTTCCTCTCTCCACATGCAGTGACACATCTCCTTTGAGACTATATGGAGGACTTTTCTCCGTCTTCCCACCTTGCTGTTACTATCTCTCTCTCTCTCTCTCTCTCTCTCTCTCTCTCTCTCTCTCTCTCTCTCTCTCTCTCTCTCTCTCTCTCTCTCTCTCCTTTGGATTTTCACTTGCTCTACAAAAAAAAGAGAGAAAGAAATGATTTATATCATGTCTGACATTCTCCTCTGTAACTTAGCAGATGACTTCATCTGCCGAAGCATATCAGCAATTGTCTGAAGTGAGACAATCTTCCGGCCTTAACATCTCATTTAGATACTGACCCGTTTAATTTGTCAGATGGGTTATGCAGAGAAAAGTTGAGTAAATAGTAAGCTATCAGCCTTTGGTGGAATCAGATATTACCCAGTCAAGTTTAACCTGTTACAACAGTGCAACTGAAAACATTTCTTAATATAGCATCAGAAACTGCAATCATCTCATGCTTTGCCATTAGTTTTATAATTCGCCACACCCTCTAATTCGAAACTAATCCAGTGAGTAAGCTAAGTTAGTATAGTATGGCAATCGGCTTATTTGAGTAGCTTTAACCATCCAGCTGGTAAACACAAAATGAGACTCGTTGTGTTTAATCATTAGCCTTGGTGATGTACTGCTTTGGGATCCAACAAAAGAACTCTGTAGTTCAATTAATTTTTCTCCATAAACCTTGAAGACAGAACATAAAGTGAAGGAAAAACTCTACCAAGGTCACAAGCAGTTATTTTAATCAAAGGAAGTCATGTTTGCGTGACAAGCTGCATGAAATAACACGTATTTTATGACACAGTAAGAAATGAAAGAAAAGCCTTTCTCTCTTATTGTACTTTACCTACATAAAACAAAGCTATCAAGGTTACTGACTTTTTTAAGGGGCTGTTTACATGTCACCGATTTCAGCTAAAAATGGAAACCTTTTACGTTTTGGCCATTCATTTAAACAACAACAGTGTTTTTGGGGTCGTGAATTTGTGACAGTGACAGTGACAGTGACGTTTATGGCTATTATGTTTATAAACCTATATGTGTGTATAAATCTAGGTGCATACTGTTTCTTCACAAAGTTACATCGCCATCTACTTGCCTGACATGCATAATATAGCGTTTTTAGTCATTTTTGTGGATCCGCGTAAATGAGATCATTTTGACAATGGTGATGTCTGTGTGTGAAAAATGGGATGTGAAAAATGGGAAGGAAAAACATTTCCCTTTTTTAATACATTGTTATCATGTAAATGTACCCTAAGACTATCTTTGCACCTATTCATCTAAGTGATGCACTTATTATACAATCAATTGTGAAAATATAGCAAAGTGATTGGTGGAGTCTTTTTAAGTCTGTTTTTGGTAGGTTCAAATTTTTCAACTTGAGCGTTTCGCGTGTTTCGCGTGAATCACGCGTTCAAAACGCTCAATTCGCGCGATCCTTGCCGTGTCATTCACGCGAATCGCACTATTCGCGCCGCAGAATGCCTATTCGCGTCTCTGCATTGACTTAACATGTAAATCACTCGCGCGAATCGCGTCATTCGCTTGCGGTGTGAACGCAGCATAAGACAGAGGCTGAAAGCTTGTGCCTCAACTGACAGTTGGCAACTGTTTTCTGCTCCATGTGGTTTCGTGTTGCAGCCACAGGATGGCAGCAACAGCAGCAAAAACTCGCTTGGAATATTTTTAAGGCATAACAGCTAAATATTCTATCTAAAGCAGAGATGATTATAGATGAAAATGAAGAGAGATTTTATCTTAGTTTTTTATTTAATGCAATACGTTTTAGTCGTCTTTTTTCGTCAACAGTAATGCATGTTAATTTAGTCTTAGTCAGCGTTTTTGGACATTGGTGCAGTCTCATCATCGTCTCATCTTAGTCATGGAAAGGTAGTGGACGAACATATTTCATCTCGTCTGACAAAATTAATACTAATTCAGAACGATAATCAAAGCACAGATGGAGTAGATTAAGTCCATCAACCTGCTCATTTTGACTCAACATTTCATTCAGTAACATTAGGCTGTTTTGATTTATATACTGTTCAGGGTTGATGATTACATATGATATTGCTTGTTTCTGCATCTTCTTTGCATGTGTTTTGATCAGGAGAGTCAGTACTCTTTTGGAAACATTAAAGGCCGAAAATTTCTGATAAAAGCGGGGAAGCATTTTCTCACAAATGATAGAAATTTCTGTCAATGGTGGGGAAAGGGTTAATACATAACATTTCAAAGTTTTACTACTGTATTTGATTGCTAGTTGTATGTCTATTGTACGCCTTCTTCCTGAAAAGGTCTCAAATCAATCTCACCCAAAAGCAGTAATGTCAAACTTGACCCAGAGACTTCCAGTAAATGACATTTGCTCAAGTGACAGTTCCATTATGATCATATTTGCAGGATAAACTCCCCACAGTGTAAAGAGTGTCATGAGACCACGGGGGCTGTATATCTGACATGTCTAATATACAAGTTGCAAATGTTACAGAATTTCCTGCATCCAGCACCTTGACCCCTCCGTAGCTCTGAGAGGTCAGTCTGAATCAATAATTCAGCCACTAATGAGGGCTATTTAAGACAGCTGGAAAGTGAAGCTGCAAGTGGTCATGGCCTTTTGCTCCGACACCTCTTTTTCTCTCTGACTAGGCGATACACTTATTCTCACCTCTATTTTAATGACGATTTAATTTCTTTTCACAATATAACATGTCACATGCATTGAGAAGTGCGCGTACACTTTGTTTGGCAGAGAAACAGTGAATCGAATTCTGTGCAAGTCAGTGTAAAACCTGACAAGCTAATTTAAGCGAGCTCTGTTCTCTCTTTTGATCATATATGAAGCTCTATATGAGTCTGCAGGTACCAGATGTCACACGGGTGACGTACACTTTATGAGGCCTCGGAGAGTGCGTGTCAGATCTCCACAGTGAGCGATGAGTCTCAGCTAGTCTCATTTTCTTAGCTTGGGCAAAATGCCTACTTTTTATTCTCTGACTACATGAAGAATGAACCCAGGGTCTTCAAAGGCTCTTTATTTCAGAGGACGATCAAAGAAGCCTCACAAATGGCAGAGCTGTTTGATTTAGATGAGATTAAAGATGCAAATGGTATCATGATGCTGCTATTCCTGGAAAAAGTTCTCAATATATGGAGCTGGATTTGACTTTATTGCAGTGATAATAGGACACATGCAAACACATGAAAGATTAATTCTCTTAATCCTTTTTTTAAAAATCTTTTTTCAAAGAAAAACGTGCCTAATACAAGATACATTTGCCCAAGAGGTAAAATTCTTACCTCAGTTGCCTTTTATTTGTTAACCACTTCAGCTCTGCACCCCCCCATTGGACCCACCCGTGGGGCCAAAATAGCATAATCATAATCTTTTAAAAAAATCTATAACTCGCGCATCACAAAACTAGACATATATGGTATCATTTGAAAGATTAGACCCCCCCCCCCACCTTGAGAAAATCATACAAATATTATAAAAAATCTTATTTTTATCACACAAACACACCTAAAATAGACAATGAACGTTATCGGCCTCAAGAATATCGCTGAGCAGTTTATTTCACCGATCCAATAATTTACAGTAAATGTATTATCAAAAGAATCACAAAGATGGAAATGACTCCTTTGAACAAGCAAACACAATCATATTCCTGTTTGGATCATAAGCTTGTTGTAAAGCTACTAGCCTCAAACGCTATATCAGCAACAAGCTGATATAGCGTTTGAGGCTAGTAGCTTTACAACAAGCTTATGATCCTAAGGTTTTTGAAGCAAACCTTAGGTTGTTTGCTTCAAAATTAGACTATTTTCACAAAAACATTTTTCGTCGCTCCAAACGACACTGTAATATGTCACCGATGTCCATATCAAAGAGTGATACAAACAAATACTGTTATTATCCTTAGTTTTGATTGTCGATGTTAGCCGCAATTTGTTATGACGTCATCACAAATTGCATCATATGACAAAAAAGCTGAGATTAGGCTTGTTTGAGATGAGCAAAATCTGCGCAGAACCGATCTCTGGTGATCAGCGCAAGATGCATGCCGGCTAGAAATGTGTCCGAGGGCGGTCCGCCTTGCTCTGATGTCATGCTGACGTATGTCAAAAATCTCTCGCGATGGCGAGGCGGACGTGTCGGATTCTGCAGTCGAGCGCAGTTGCACTGAGCAACCGACTGCGCTGAGCAAAAGCATGATGGGAAACAACTTGCTGACGACATAGCTTAATGCTCATTGGTTTAAACAACCGTGATGTAAGGTTCTTTTTTAAAATGTTTGATTTTTAAACTCTGATATCATGTTTTAATGTGTATAAATTATGTGTGAATATTCCCAAACTCTCGGACAGTGCGATCTTTCTGTGGGTTATGTGATTGTTGTCATATTTATAAAAATATATAAAAACATGTATGTAATTAAAGTAAAAATGCTTGATAAACAGGTCTTTCGAATGGAAATAAATACCAAAAACTTTGGGTGTCTTGTTCATAATATTTATTTTCATATAAAAGCAACAGAACTTAAATTGTATCCAGTTTATCAGCTACAGAGCGCATGCGTGTGAATCCCGCGATATCCGCAACTGATCTCGTAGGTGTCTGATCCACTACGAGAAGAGAGAACTGTCCGGCTTGCCTGCACTTTTTTCACTACTCCTCTCATTCCAGCCGCCTAGTCTCGCCTTTATTTCATGCGAGGCAAGGCGCATCTCAAACAAGCCTAATCTCAGCTCTTTATAGACATGTCGATCATGCTTCTAGACCAATCAGAGCCCGAGATCTCCCTTTACAAAGTTGAAGAGGCGGAGCCTTCTTTTTGATTTCCTAGTGGCCAGTTTATGTCAAAGCAATCTGTGTAGGAGTTATTAGACACTTTGGACAGATACATCACAATAACTTTTTTTTGGAAGGAGATATCAAGAAAATTATTTTTTCCCCTGTTTAGTGCCAATTTATGGAATCAACAGAAACTTCCAGAAAGGTTGTAGACAAAACAGATAAAACAAAATAGATTTTTAAATAACAAATTAATTTAAAATAAATAAAAATATTTATTTATTATATATGTTTATCATAAAATTGTGAATAGATAAAATAGGATATATGCAATATTCCACCACTGTGTTAAAATTTAGAGTGTTTTCTGTAAAATGAGACCATTTTTATCAATTTACTCCAATGTATGTGGGTAGGGCACTCTTTTAAATTCAGATATTCCTAATTCTCAAAAAATGCAAAATGTGCTGCAGAGCTAAGCATAAATATACAAACCTTAGTTGCTTGAAACAAGGGAGAAGCACAAACTTTTCTTGAACTTATTTCAGGAGGCTTCATCCCCCTGTCTCATGTCAGCCTTCCCAAAAATGTTGAATTAAATAAATGAAACATAACTATTAATCTGAATGCTCTCCATTATAATAATAATTGGTGGCAGATATACATGCATATAGAGCATTTATTTTAAATTTAAATATATCAAAATGTTATAAATGTCTTTACTGTCACTGTTGATCAATTGAATGTGTTTTTGCTGAATACAAGTATATATATATATATATATATATATATATATATATATATATATATATATATATATATATATATATATATATATATATATAAAATAAAATAAAAAAACTACTTTCTGACCTCCAAATGAAGTTGACAGATTTGAAGATTTGAACTTGTTATTTTACTCTAGTCAAGAAATGCCTCATGTTCAGTTGGGGAGACTGAGCCCCCTGAAGACGGAAAACACCTCTGGGAGTAAGAAAAATCAACTTTAAAATATATATTTTGACATGGGTTCATATTTTGTCAGTAAATATATCTTGTTTCTAAGAAGTTTAGATGCTTTTACTGAAAAGCCAGACAAAATTATTGATTAAGAACTTTGTTTTCCTTTTTTCCCCCAGCAAACAGATGCCTGGTGTGTGGGTATGATTAGTGTGCCAGGCTGATGCGTGTGGTAAATGTCTGAGATGAATCCAGCCATGAAATTGATCTGGGCTTTTGAGTGTTGCGCTTGTCTTTAAGGGAAAAGACTACAGGATATTACTGAAGCAATGAGAAGTAGCCTTTCCGTCAGCCAAGCCACTGCCGCATGACATTGAGCAAGATTTAAATCACGGGCTTAAGTAATCGGCAGCAACAAGCCGCTCTTAATGTCTGCCTGTTTAGCAGTATAAACAGCTTGATTTGTGTATTTTAAATGATTTCATACACTATATTTTATTGTATATAGATTCATTTCATGCATGATGGTTCGGATTTTATGGCAGAGTGCTTTGGATTATGGATTTTATTCACAATGAAGTCTGTTCTACCCTGTATCCCAAGACTGGCTGCCCGCTGAAGCTAAGCAGGGTTGAGCCTGGTCAGTGCCTGGAAAGGAGACCTCCTGGGAAAACTACGTAGCTGCTGGTAGATGTGTTAAGGCTGATTTCTGCTTCTGCGTTGGACCTACGCCGTATCCTCTACGCCGCAAGTTACGTATTGGTTTTAATTTACTTATTCGTTGTTGTCCGCATCAATATGCAATCACACATGCAAGATCGCGAGTGGGCAGTGTCCACAGGCATGTTGATGGAAACCCCAGTCTCAAGGCAAAAGCCGAAGAAAGGACTTTTTTTACACTGTCATTGCATGCGTTTGAGATGCACCTAAAGTATCAGCAGTGATGGAGGCAGATTGGGGCTTTTCTTGCACCTTGAGTTGTTGTATGTATTACAAATAAAGCATCTCTAGTTGATTAGTAGATTAATATAAGGAGATCTGGCACTGAATGCGTTTGTGAAATTATGCAGTGCCCGTGGCCGCTGTTTTCAGCTAGCTTGTGCACTGACTAGCACTTCAACCGATTGCTGTTGCGGAGACTATTCATTCCGTTGAAATCACAAAACGAAATGAGGAATTGACGCGTAGAATTGACGCGTAGTTACATTTTTGAAGAGGTGCGAGTCAGAGTAAGTCATAGGGGTGCACGCACAACACAGCCTATGGCTTAGCTAAATGACGAACACTTGACACAGAAGTATAATTAGTGAGGCCAGCAGGGGGTGCTCACCCTGTGGTCTGTGTGGGTCGTAACACCCCAGTGATGGGGAGAATGTACGGTCAAAAAAGCACTCTATCGGATGGGATGTTAAACCGAGGTTCTGATTGTCTGTGGTCATTAAAAATTCCAGAATGTCTTGGCGTGTAACCCTGGCATGCTGGCCAAATTTGGATTTTCCACCAGAATATCACTTTTACCTTGGACGTCACTCCCTTTCACATTCAAATGAGTGGGTTATATGTATTATTCTGTTCATATCATTAATTGGTTTTATTTTTCTGTTTCTCTTGCCTCCTCAGAGCAAATGCCCTGGCAGGTGTTCACATACATGTAGGTACAAGCCATGCAGGACCGCACCGGCCTCATTATTAAGACGTATCACATGCAGTCCAGCATTGATCTCAGTTGGCTTCGTTCTGCTGAGGTTTAATCAGTATTCTTCCCAGGGCCCTGTCCTCTTCCACACACTGGCTTCCTGCCCTGCTCCCCTGATCTGGCAAAATAACATTGCAAATTTGCAAAAATACATTATTAATTTTCCATGAGGTATGCCAGACGGCACCCGTTGACAAACATTCCTTTCATTTTTTTTTCTTTTCATTTTTCATTTCCTGTAGTGCACCTGAGACACCTCCTGCACCTTAACACCCTCCCCCTGCCCCCCTCCGCCTCGATTCAGCCAGCTACTGAAATGATATCGGCTAGGAAATCATTTTGAGAACATCACAGCAGAATAGAGCACCCTGGCTGGCTGTGTGTGTGTGTGTGTGTGTGTGTGTGTGTGTGTGTGTGTGTGTACACTTTTTTCTATAACACCTTGCTCACAAAATCATTCCCCTCTGCTGTGAATGAGAGAGAGTGAGAGAACCAACCCTCACAATCACAAACTCAGCTTTTTCAGCTATAAAAAAGACACTAGTACTGACATCTACTGAGTTTACATAAACATCTGTTCTCCATAGTTTTAGAGGCGGGCATTCAGTAGAGCCTATTATGTTAAAATGGGAGATAACTGTTCACACAGCAATTACTATGGACTTGTTTATCCATCACAAGTTAAAGCTACATTAGGTTCAAATACTGCTGTTATTGAAACAGCTATGCCACACTTAAAATGTGTGGATGGCATCACTTTAGAAAGCAAAATATCAAACTAAGAGCCATCTCCAAATAAATGTTGCCAGGTATTTTTTTTAGAACTAACCTTTTTTGGAATTACTTTGATGCACAAGAGCTTTTTTTTCTTTCTTTCATTTATCAGTATGAGCTGATGATGGATAATTAATCCACCTATTTTAACCTTTTTGATCCAAAGGGCTTCCATTGTCCACAACAATATTTAAAGATCCAATGATTTTTCCCAGTTGCTTGTGATTATTAGGAGGATTTTAAATGAAAAGTACAATTTCTAAAATGGTATTTACATTTTTTGTTGTTGTTGTTAGAGCCTTAGAGGCATTAGAAAAATGTAAAGCATTACTTGAAAAAATTCAAGTAATTCAAAGTCAAAAATAGCTGACAAAAAAATACCCCCCCCCCCCCCCCCCCACACACACACACACACACACAAAAAAAAAAAGAGAGATCCGGAAAGTTAATATGTATAATACACCATAAAGTGCGTATCATATGCACGCGAAAAACAGCGTGGCATAGACACGTGCGTATATATTCCACGACATTGCCAACACAGTCTCACCCCTACTCGTCAAATGTTGCCGAACGGTCAAGGGACCCTGACGTCAGCTGTTGACGCACAGGGTACCCCTAAATCGCCATTTTTCGACGTACTGGGTAATCCACTGATTTCAATGAGAAACCTAGGACGTCATAAACAGACGTGTTGGGCATGTGAATGTTATCGTTATGATGGAATATATTGGGTTATAATTTTTACATTATGACATGTTGGAGTGTGATTCTCAATTTAATCAGCCAGCACAATTGTATTTACATTTATTTACGCTATGATACACGTTTGAAACAGCAGTCAAACCCCACCCCGCCCTAAACCTACCCATTTGCGTATTATATGATATAAAACACAGACTGTAACAGACAACAGGCACACTTTATTGAAAAAGTCCAACTATTCCGAGGCCAAACGATTGAATTGTGTGAAGAAAAGACCCAAAAGCAATCTCTATCCGCGCCGCGCGCGCCCCGGCGTCACACTGAAGACGCCACAGGTAGACCCCTCGGCGTCACGCGATGGACGAACTGGGAACCCAATTGCTTTCAGTGGGAAACCTTTGGCGTCAACATTAGACGGCAATTCTATCGGTATGAAATCGCGCTGAAGAAGTCTCATTCAGAACACATCGCGATGTTTGGCATCAGATCACGTGTGCCACATGTTGCTGAGTAGTCATACATATTATGTCCTAATATTTGATATAAAGTATTTTCTGCTTGTCGTTATCGATCATTTTCAGTCACTGCATTGTATCTGTCATCATCTCCACTGAGGCTTTGCATTTCTTTGCTTTCTAAATAAACACACCTTGCTAATAGGGTGATTAAACACTGTCACGTGACGTGCTATAGACCTTTAAACATTTGTTAATATTTAATAATAATTACTAGTGTAGTTCCAACGTGGCATTTGTAGAAGCACAATTAAAAAAATAAAAAAAATAAACACTTGCCATGCGTTTACCACAGTATTGGTAGTTTTAATGTGATATTTGTTGTAAATAAACAGTAACCACAACAATTACCATGCTTTAAATGCATTTTAATGTAAAAACCAAATATTGTTATTTAAATAGTATAGTATATCCAGAGCTGTATTTGTATATGAAGAGTTCAGATGCAAAAGCCTCAAAAAGCCACTTCGGTCACATGACATCAGATATTCAATTATTTTTTATTATTATTAACGTCCCGTTTGCATGTAAATAATGTATGTGATCACAAAATCAAGTGCGTTATCTACATTTTCAAACAAATTCATATGATATAGCTTGCTATTATATACTTTTAATAATGGGAATGCACACATATCTGTGAACTTATAAATGTATTTAACATTTAATTATGCATCGTTTTTTACAGAAATAAATCCTACAGTTATGTATAAACTGACAACATCATCATCATGTCCTGTCCTGGGCACATTGGGCAACATGTGTCCTCCAACATATTCGATCTGTGGCCACGTTTTCACATCTTCTCATGGAACACCGGCATTGAGGTCTTCGTGAAACATCTGTCTCATATCTTCCTTGGTTTTCCCTGTCTCGTGCGTCCTCCTGGTGGTGTCCACTTCATAAGTGTTTTTGGGTGTTGTTGTTTGGGCATGCATAGGACATGTCCAGTGAAGTGCACCCTTTGCTCTGTCACAGTGTCTCAAAGTCTTCACGTGGAGTCTGTGGAGTCTTATGATCTCTTTGATATATGCAGAACCAATATTCATAAACTGTTCTTGATGTCTGCCTATGCCTTTATCATCAGGAGTTTTAGTGAAGGACATCTATTGCCATCCACTAGTTCTAGTCATGCATTGACTTCATGATGCTATAGTCCAATGTATATTTCTGCATTTGTTGTTTGTTTGAACAAATGAAGATAGTGAGAGTTAATACCTTTTGAAATCAATAATTATTCATTAAAACTTTTATTACAATGGTCACTAAAGTACATGTCCACCATAACTACCTCTATCATTATTTCACTACCTATCATTATATCACTACCTTATTAATGTAACCGTAACATGAAT
The DNA here is from genome assembly GCF_024679245.1 of Pseudorasbora parva. Lineage (NCBI taxonomy): Eukaryota > Metazoa > Chordata > Actinopteri > Cypriniformes > Gobionidae > Pseudorasbora > Pseudorasbora parva. The sequence continues at coordinate 7,010,009 of NC_090190.1, forward strand.
TTACTTTATAGAAGTATTTTCTTACTGAAAATGGTTAACATTTACAATAATCATCAACTATTTTAATTGGCATTTAATTTAGTTACAATAAAAGTGAACAATAATCGCAAATATATAGTATTAAAGTTTAGAATGTAAAATGTTATTTTTTTTGCATATATATATATATATATATATATATATATATATATATATATATATATATATATATATATATGGGCACTACATTTGTATTTAAACTGTTTGACATTAAATATTGGAATATGCTTACAAAATTCTGTGCATTCATTGTGCTTTTGTTATATTTGTTTTAATTCCAAGAGTTCAGATTGTAAAGGATGGCTTAAAGAAGTTTATGCTTGTAGACCATTGCATAGAAAAAGGATTCTCTTTCAAATATATTTATTATGCATCAGTTTAACCACACAAAGAAGACGTTCGTTTTAAAATGTGAGTTTTATTATTTAATTAGAATAAATAAATATTTAGCCTATATTTAGAATAAATAATATTTAATATTTATTATAATAAATATAATATTTAGCCTAAATATTAATTCTTTAAGGAATCTACCCCTTCAGTTGAACCGGATGAGATGTGATATAATTTACCATAAATGGACAAGGAAGTGTGACGCCTGTGTTCAGCTGGGTTGTCATTGGCTGTGACTTTATCGCAGAACGCGCTGTGATTGGACTATCTGTTTTAACTCATATAAAACGGCGTTTCATGTTACAAAGTATGTTTTGGTGTTATTACGTCAGTAATACGTTAAGCTAACTATAAAGTGTCGCTATGTTCTGAGAAATGACTCCTTTACTGAGAACCCAACCCTAACCCTAAGCATTTCTGCACACTTCTATGAACTACAGCGCCATGTTTCCCATTGCATTGATACAATGACAGATATATGGGTAATGTAGTTTAAAAGGTTTCATAAAGAAACAATAAATGTTAAGTAAATAACATATTTAATGGACAACTGGATATTAAAATATGTTCATTGTGTAAACCTATATGACATATATGAGGGCCAAGCTGAAATTGTATATTTTACTGTGAGCACTTTTAAAAAAACCTTTATGGCAGCTTTCCATATATGTCTGAAAACTGTGGCCAACATTATTTAGTAAACATTGCATATGCAGTTGTCCTGCCAATTTTCTCTGTGATATGCTAACCAGACTTTGAGTTAAAGCCATTTGAAATACGCTTTTTTTTTGCTCTTCCAGGGGCCACTTCTGGGTCCCTGGAGGTGTAAGGGCAGTACAACATACACAGATCTATTCTCCTCATCACGGACAACAAACTTTGAGTCACATTTAAATATCAGAGTATTTTGTCTTTTCTATTCTAACGTCATGCTTGTGTATAGGTTTTGATATTGTAAGACCATCTGATGAAATACAGAAATATTTGAAAGAAATGTTGTAAAATAATAATTATTAAGTTCTTTTATTTTATGGATAAACACTAATAAATATAATGGATGAACCTGCAACAACTTGCCATTATCCACTTTCCAGAGTAAACAAAAACTATTTATATTATTTACACTTCATAATTACTATTAAATATAGGACCATGCACCATTAAGTAAAATAACAAGAGACATTGTCACAATTTCATCTACACCCTCTTCACGTACCTGGCATCGAAAATGTGCATGCTTTAATTTGTATTGCAGTAGTAGATGTACCAGAATGATCAACATGGATCATCTTCAGTTAAGCTTGAAGTGTTTGTAATCCTTCCCTTTATTTCACTGAAAACTGACATACTTGTCACAGCATGCAAGTATATACAACTTTTTGGAGCATTGTACCAAATATAATATAACCAGATAAAAAAATGTTTACTTCTCAAGTAAAAATATTCTTGGTAATTAATTAGATAACCTAAATAAACTTGTTGAATGTGTATTTACTGTACCAAACACCATACAGAATACTCACCATACTTTATCACTCAACACTTTATTGGAGGATACAGTATACAGTTGATAAAATAGAATAAAGTCAAATTAGATTCAAGATAAATAAAAATGGGTTTTAAAAAACACATTAACATCATATTAATCCATTCACAGCTGCTGAAGCCACACAAATGAGTGCCACATAATCCCATCCAGTCAACTATGATACAGAAAACAGATTTGATATAGTGTTGGAAAATAATGATTCATTATTACAACTAGACTGGTTTCTGTCTCTTCCCTCTATCATGTTCATGTTCTTCTTCTTCTAAACAGTTCGCCCACTTGTACCCTACAGTATAATCAATGTACAGATGATGTGATCACTGATGTTGTGTCGCCTTTTCTCAACCAGAGGAAGAAGTCGTATAATCCGGCGTTCTCCAGTCCTGGTCTAAAAGTAAAACAACAAACACAATTCATATTAAGTTTAATGTACAGTCAGGTTAACCTATGTTCTTCAGTAAACTCTCCACCTCAAAATGGGCAGAAATGCCAATTCCTGATTTAAATTTACAAAGCAGCAGCCAGTACATAAAATAATATACACATTGAAGCATTATGTATAATATTTCAGCCCATAATATTAGCCAAGTACTGAACAAAAACTAATTTACCCATATCAACAGCAACCTTTTAAACAGTAGATCTTTTAGAAAGAACTAACCAGATATTTCAAAGAACATTTACTATTTGATTCCTAATATGTCCCAACTCATTATCTTCTAAAGCTACCCAGAACCATCCATGGTCTACAAAACAATGGAGAAATACATGGAGTTTATAACAACTAAATGCTTTTTCCCACACTTGCATGCTTTTATCTAAGACAAACAGACGGAGTAGTTTTTAAAAACTGAAGGCCAAAAGTGTAATAATAATTGTATCAAAAAGGGAAAACAAATATTTACCATTTTAAATAAATCCAAGATACAGAACCTCATTTGCTTATTTTAGGAGTTATTAAAAGATTTAGACATGAATAATGGTACGTATTTTATCAGAGTAGAAAGAATGATCACTGTTGAAATGAATAGTCCTTTGAGAGATCAAAATCAAATTTTGTACTACATATTACAGCATCGCTTCAATACAAGACATACCAATGGACTTGCGCACTTTTCTGTCTTCTTCGGGCACAAGATGTCCATCTTCCTTCCTCACCCTAAACAAAGGACTTATTTTCTTAGCTTGCTTCGATATAAGGTCTGGTCTTTCTTCTCTTCTGTAAAACAAGAAAGTCTCACTTACTCTGTGCAAATACTATTGTTTTTAAAACATATAAATAAAGACAGTTAAAAGTATGTAATAGGAAGCTATATCATAAGAATTTGTTTGAAAATGTAGATAACTCACTTGATTTTGTGATCACATAAATTATTTACATGCAAACGGGACGTTATAAACAGTGCAAGTGATCTGATTAAGAAAAAATAATTGAATATCTAATGTCATGTGACCGAAGTGGCTTTTTGAGGCTTTTGCATCTGAACTCTTCATATACAAATACAGCTCTGGAAAAAAAAATTAAGAGACCACTTAACATTTAGAAATCCATGTTAAGTGGTCTCTTCATTTTTTTTCAGAGCTATATGTACGAGAATCATACGAATTTGACAACTTGTTAAATCTTGTGAATTATTAAGACTTTGGGAATATGTTCTTACTGATTGAGATATGGGATTTGTAAGAATAAGTAACAACAAATGCTAAATAAAATGTTTGATAAAGGCTTCAAACCAACTCATACATACCATTACAAATATTTGCTGTTGCAGCTTTTGGTTTTCTCCGTTACTTCTCCACAAACAAGAATGGGTTGACTGAGTCCGAGAGGCCCTTTTGGTCTTTTCAGGTAAAAAAAAAAAAAGAAAGAGAGAAAAAAGTCATAATATATAATATATAGCATTATAAAGTATACTATTTAAATAACAATATTTGGATTTTACATTAAAATGCATTTAAAGCATGGTAATTGTTGTGGCTACTGTTTATTTACAACAAATATCACATTAAAACTACCAATACTGTGGTAAACGCATGACAAGTGTTTTTTTTTTATTTTATTTTTTTTATTTTTTTTTATTGTGCTTCTACTACAAATGCCACGTTGGAACTACACTAGTAATTATTATTAAATATTAACAAATGTTTAAAGGTCTATAGCACGTCACGTGACAGTGTTTAATCACCCTATTAGCAAGGTGTGTTTATTTAGAAAGCAAAGAAATGCAAAGCCTCAGTGGAGATGATGACAGATACAATGCAGTGACTGAACATGATCGATAACGACAAGCAGAAAATACTTTATATCAAATATTAGGACATAATATGTATGACTACTCACCAACATGTGGCACACGTGATCTGATGCCAAACATCGCGATGTGTTCTGAATGAGACTTCTTCAGCGCGATTTCATACCGATAGAATTGCCGTCTAATGTTGACGCCAAAGGTTTCCCACTGAAAGCAATTGGGTTCCCAGTTCGTCCATCGCGTGACGCCGAGGGGTCTACCTGTGGCGTCTTCAGTGTGACGCCGGGGCGCGCGCGGCGCGGATAGAGATTGCTTTTGGGTCTTTTCTTCACACAATTCAATCGTTTGGCCTCGGAATAGTTGGACTTTTTCAATAAAGTGTGCCTGTTGTCTGTTACAGTCTGTGTTTTATATCATATAATACGCAAATGGGTAGGTTTAGGGCGGGGTGGGGTTTGACTGCTGTTTCAAACGTGTATCATAGCGTAAATAAATGTAAATACAATTGTGCTGGCTGATTAAATTGAGAATCACACTCCAACATGTCATAATGTAAAAATTATAACCCAATATATTCCATCATAACGATAACATTCACATGCCCAACACGTCTGTTTATGACGTCCTAGGTTTCTCATTGAAATCAGTGGATTACCCAGTACGTCGAAAAATGGCGATTTAGGGGTACCCTGTGCGTCAACAGCTGACGTCAGGGTCCCTTGACCGTTCGGCAACATTTGACGAGTAGGGGTGAGACTGTGTTGCCATTGCACACTCGTACTATTTATACGCGTTTTCGTGAGAATAGCCTGGAAATACATTTGTTTAAAATCTTATCAAATTTATTACAAATAAAAAACTTTTCCATGGCTAAAGTCAGATTACACTCTATTCAGCAAAAACTCTGCCACAATAATATGTGAGCAGCATGAATGTAACCTATTAACTATTTAATCCTTAAAATAATTTGAACGCATTACAAATAAATGTCCATTGTTTCACACACACCCTCTAACACTTTTTTAGCATTATACACTACCGTTCAAAAGTTTGGGCTCAGTAAGAATTAGCTAGAACTAGAATTAATAAATAGTTTTATTCAGCAAGATTGCATTACATGTGTCAAAAATTTAAAAAAGTGTTCTATTTCAGATTAATGCTGTTTGTTTTTTTGTTTTTTAAACTTTCTTTTCATCAACTGTTCAACATGGATTTCTCATTACAGTATCACAGTGATTGGAATAATGATTTGTTTGCAATATAATCAAATGCATAAACAAACAGATGTTCTTGCCACATTTCAAAAAAAATCACTCATACATACCTTTGCAGAACAAACTTAACCCGCAAACTAAATGCTCCCGTGATGTCTTCCGTTGTGAAAGCTTTTTCATCTCACTGTGGCATAGACGCAGGCGCCTGGGAAAAAATGAGTGCCATGATGCCGCTGCACTCTATTTGAGTGTGCTTGTCGTGCGTTTATTTAAATAAGTTTAAATTAACGAACTTGAGCACACAAAAGATGCAACATATGTGAACAGACTTAGTCAGTGGTTAGATCAGAGTAGCAGTCAATAAACAGGACAATTAGGAGACATACAGGACATTTAGGCCCAATAAACATGACGTCCCGGCTAATACACTGTAAAAAAAAAAAAAAAGGCAAATTTTGAAGTTTTGCAGTAAAAAAGTTATTTCAACTTAAATTATGTTAAACTGACTTTAAAAAATGAGTTACATCTTGTATAACTAATAAAAACAAGTTTAACATTACTTAACTTATATTGATGAGTTAAAACAATGTAAAAACATATGTTGTCATAACTTATTGAACATATAATTTTTTACAGTGTAGTTGTTAATAGGACAGTTTGTAGCCCTACTTTAATATCAGGCTGTGTTTAATATTATAGAGCACAAAAATATCCCCAAGTCGTGCGTGTATCTTTATTTATCATTGCAAGGTTGTCTACCTGTCTACATTTCATATTTCAACATGTTTCTGATGATTTCACACATTTTAGTCTGGCAATAGTTGAAGTAGCCTACAATGTGACGTTTATGCACCAATAACCCTAATATAAGTGAGAATAAATGTTTTACCTTAGAGCATTTTGAAAAGTTAAGGAATCTTATGGTTCAAACTAGGCTAAACTAAAAAAAAAAGTGTTTAGATTTATCAGCCCATATACCAGTTATTGGCTTTCAAATATAAAGAACTATCGGTTACCGGTATCGGACAAAATGTTCATATCGTTGCATCCCTAAAATATAGTCCTTAACAGGATTCTCTCAATCTCTAGAAATCACACTTTTTTGAGGGGGTGGATTAAAAGAAGAAATACCTCTTTTTTAGTTGTTTTGGATTATTTTGAGCTTGCTCTTTTTACGTCATATTGAGCCCCCCTTGGAAGTTTGCTGAGCCTCTTTACTAAGCAAAACGCCTTAGTTCACCTAGAAATGATAATTCTGTCATCATACACTCCTCCTTATGATGTTCCAAACCTATATGACTGTCTCAGTGTTTCTTTGGTCCATACAATGAAGGTCAGTGGCAGTATATTGCTATCCATTGCAGGTAACATTCAAACATTTTAAGTGTACACTCTCTCTTTGAAAATACAAATAGTGCAAGATGTCACCCTGACTGTCTCGGCCTTTGCATTTGTACTGTATGATTATATTTAATCTTCTGTTCCCAGTCCATATTGGGTGAGGTCCCAGTCTCCACGCTGCCTGCGTGAAATTGGGGTGCATGAAATTGAGAGGGTGAAGAAAAAAAGAAAAAAAATTAAAACTAGAAAAATAAAATACTGTCTGTGACTCCTTTAGGCTGTGTATCCTCTGCAGTTTACCAAACTCACAAATCCAATTTTAAAATGGTATTTGCTGGTTACAAGCACATGACCTTGAAATTGGATAGATATGCTGCACTACAGGCCTTTTCTGCACTCTATGCTTATCCACGGTTGACTGTCGGCTCATTTTGGTCCGGATCATGAAGTGAGTCGCCACATGATCCTGGAAGTGTCTCCACGGCATTGCTGATGTGCCACACTTCATCGGGAGGAACATGAGAATGGCCTTCAAATTCAACACCATGGGGACAGAATGACCACACTTTTCAATATAATAAAATGGTTGTCAACAAGAAAGCATGGAGTATGGAGTACTTTTATTATACATTTATGGTGCATATAGATTTTTTCCCCCTTAACCTTTTATGGTTTTAACATGAGGTTTAGTAAATAATTACACAGTTTTCAGGTTTACATATCAAGATGGAATTACGCCAGAATGACAAACTTGCATCTATTGTCTGTTATTCTTGTAAAGGGCATGAGGCACCTAAAGCCTCCTGCATCTCCACAGAGAGATGTCAGAGCCCAGCGCTGCCTTATCGTAATTCAGGATGGCACTCCAGCACAAGTGTCATTCACTGGAAGTGTGTGGGTCTTGTTTTACTTTTCTTGTGAAACGATGAAAAGTTGGTTGGATGCAGCCTTCTGACATGTTTTCTTTTAATGCTTTTACTGTTGTTACCAATGACACCTGAGGTCAAAATCATACACTATACATATTTTGACTAAGGGTTTAAGGGTTGGTCTTGTTAACCCATGTTGGTAGATGTTGTATCTACACAATCCAACTAAAACAACAACAACGTATTTCTCCTTTGATTATCCTTTGAGTTGCTATAAACTTCCATTTAATAGTTAGGGGTCAGTAAGATTTTTTAAAGATATTAATACTTTTATTCAGCAAGGACATGCTAAATTGACCAAAAGTGACAGTAAAGGTATTATATTTTAAATAAATGCCATTATTTTACCCTTTAAAGGTGCCCTAATATTTGAAACAATATGTTAAATTGTTCTTTGATATCAGTGTGTGGCTTATTTAAGGGCAAAAATGGTCCAGATACGGTTTTACAGGTCCATTTACAACCCTATAAATTGATTTAAAATATTAATTTAATAGATTGTTGCTAGGCAACGCCGCTTCTCCACCCACAAATCATGTTAACTATACTATTAGTTTTAGATTTTATTAAATTTTCTTATGTTTGTGACTAGTCAAACAGTCTAGGTACAATTGGGACTGTTGCTGATTGCTGGCAGCCACTGAGAGGACGTTGTTCACCGTTCGTTGTTTTTTCACCGCTTCTCTGATGTTTATGTTTGAATTGTTACGGTTGGTTCTGGTTCGAAGGACATTTGATGTTGCTCACTGCGGCTGCTCTCTCTTCTGGGTGTTGGGTGCTCACTGGTGGTCTCCCTCGGGCTTGAGCTGCATGGTGGCTGAAGTTTGTACCGGGCTAGCATCATCAGCGTCCGGCATGATGTTGGGATGTTCCGCTTCTCGGCTGCTGAGTCTCCGCTGTGCCGCTGTTCCGTCTGCATTGTGGCGGTGGAGCGTCTAGGACTTCAGCGCCGACCCTGGTGTGTCCACAGAATGCCCGGTAAACTTTGTTTGCCTCCTGCATGGTGCTGCGGCGATCCCCATCATCTGGTCTTCAGCTCTCATGCCTTGGCAAAGTAATCAGGACACTGCCGAATTGGGAATATGTAGCAACAGAGTCTCTTGCGCTGGGAGAAATGTAATACATGGAGTGGACCACAGTGTACTGGAGCTTACAGAGACTTCCACCATCAACTCTGTTTCTGTTCGGTTTTCTGTGTTGGTTGATTGTTTGTATTATTCTATATTTTTACTTGTTATTCTTTTTTTTTTTTTTTTTTTTTTCCTTTGTTGCCCTTTGAGATTCTTTGGAATGAAAAGTGCATTATAAACAAAATCTATTATTATTATTATTATTATTATTATTAATGTTGAGCTCTGCTCTGATTAAATTATTTCAGCCAATCAGCTTGATTTATTAACAGCACACAGTATTTCAGTTGTTTAGCAAAGCGGCTCGTGAGGCTTTCCTGTAGCTCAACCAGTAGAGCATGGCGCTAGCAACGCCAAGGTCATGGGTTCGATTCCCAGGGAGAGCAAGAACTGACAATAATGTAAAATGTGTACCTTGATTGCAATGTAAGTCGCTTTGGATAAAAGCGTCTGCCAAATGCATAAATGTAAATGTAAATGTCCTGACAGAACACAGCCCGACTGAATGACACTTTAAGCAGAACATCTTAAATGGAGATTGCTAAAAAGCAGCTTACTTGTTCAGTGGAGTTTTCACATCGTCCGTGTGCGATATGAGCTTGCGTGCATATGGTTGCCAGATTATACATGTTTAGGTAAAACACTGGATATTATACGTGTTCTTTTCACAGAAAAGCGCTGTTTGGGGGATTTAATTTTTTTTAAATCTGGCAACCGCAAGCAAGAACGCTCTTCATTCCCTCAGACAAAACCAAAACCATATATATATATCTTTAAAAAAAATTAATAGCCTTGTCAAATGACTATCGTTTTAACTTATATGGTGGAAAAGGTGACGTTTGCTAGAAGGATCGAGTGAACGATCTGTAAGCAACATATCTACGGTTGTATTTTGTGATCAGTGTTGGGAACGTTACTTTAAAAAAGTAATTAGTTATAGTTACTCACTACTTGTTCCAAAAAGTAACTGAGTTAACTGAATTACTCTATAACTATTTGCGTTACTGTAAAAAAAAAAAAAAAAAAAAAAAAAAAAAAAAAAAAAAGTTGCTATAAGTCAAATAATTTAGATTTTCACAAGTCAGTTGAAATGAGTAGAACAGAAAAGTGTTTATAACTTTTTTTAAATGTTCAAATATATAAAATAAATTGGATGTCCCCAATATTAAATGTTAAATGAATGAAATGGACACTAAATAGAATATAAGTCGAAGTACTCTAAGAAGTGCTATTCCACCATACGTCATAGTTCTCCTTTTTAATCCGCTTAGAAAAGCGTCACGTTTTACTTTATGTCACCGTACTTGATCGTTCAACTATTGGTGTAACTGTATTTAAATAGGGAAAACGTGGAGGTGTTTGGTCGCTTCTAACTTGATCTCTGTTTGGTACCATAGTGAATGAACTGGGCTTAGAGGGCTAAGAGAAATGCTATCAGATCGTCACCGCACGTCAGAGAGATTAAGTGCACGCACTGAGACGAGAGGTATTTATCAAATCGTTTTAGTTAAGGGAATACGATTTTAAGTTTAATATGAAAAAGCGGTGAAGTATCCCTTTAAGATTGTCTTTTTTAAAATACAGATCAGATAGTCCAACAAAGCGTAAACGCCAATGAGCCTCAATTACAGATTTCAAATAACATACTTTGTGCATCAGCCGGGCCGTGTCACTGAGGTGAATGGGAATGCTGGAATAGAGCTTTCTGCAGGCATTGCAGACCTCTTGGGTTCAGACAAACAATCACATGAAACACACTTTAAGTATAGAGAAGTACATCATGTGTCTGTAGTGAGTCTTATCATCATCTCAGGCTCTGGGACTGTTGTGGCACTAAGCTTGTTAGCAGTCCTGTTAGTGTGCCGTGCGCAGTGACCTGTCCAGATGCCGGACACTCTGTTTGGGGAGCAGGTGTGACGCGCCACAGAGAATACCCAGCTGTCCGTTCCCTGTCTATCAATGCATCCTGGTACTTTGCATGATGTGTGCTGACAGATACGTGCTCTGTGTGTGTGTGTATATGCGTGTTTTGTTTCTTTGAATGGATAAAATGCCATTGGCAAGTGCGATTCATTGTGTCTCACACCTGTTTTCTCTTCCTAGTTATGCACTGACAGTCGTGTTTTTCAAGTGACTGCACATCAAGTCACTAATATGAATAGATTTTGAATGTACAAAACCAATGTTTCCAGCATGGCTGTTGATTACTTTAACATTTGATTTAAATGCAGTCGAATGGGTCAACAAATGAAGTCTGCTTTCTTAGGGTAGTCAATAAATTCAAATTATCAATTAAATTAGTCGAAATGACTGACTGAATATTACATTAATACAAGTGGGATACAACAACACTGGGCACACATTACAAATGCAGGACATATTGCTGATGGGTCAACATAATAAGTCAGCGTTTTTTTGGTTTTAATTTCTTTGGTGTCACAGTTTTGTTGTCACTTTTTCCCTGACTAGTTTTTGCAAAATTTCCCTTCGTTGTCTCCCAAGATAAATTGCATGCAATTTATAAACTCCACTCTCTCTTTATCACAATTGACAGATCTTCATTAAAATAATAATGTGTTGTTTATTTGTTGTGCTATTGATATTCAGGAGGCCTTTCTTTATTGCTCTGTGTCTTTGTGATAATAAGATTATTTGCAAGTGTAATATGCACAAAGGGGGCAAGAGTTGCTGAATGGCTAATTGGACCCTTTTATTTCGGCACACAGCAATTATGATGAATCTAAAAATGCTGGGTGGGTTCCAGAGGCCCTGGGACCAAACATTATCGTTTGTGGATGCTTAAGTACATTGTTTGAAAGTGTACATGCATGCAGGGGCGTAGCACCAAATTTTGGGCCCTGGGTACAAACCATCTTGCTGGGCCCCCGTACCATGTATGTGTATGTATAGAAAACTGACTTCTAAGGCCCCGCCCCTGCCTCGGGCCCTGGTTACTCAGTACCCTTTATCCCCCCAGTCCCACGCCCCTGCATGCATGTGAGAGTGTCACATAAAAGCAATTAGGTTTGTCGATGTACAGGTCAAAGAATAATTTAATTTAGCTGCATGCATTGACTTGTGTTCTTACTACAGATTAAGAGCCTTGCAGAACACTGAACTGCTCCACACCTTTGCATGCACAGTTTGACTAGCCTCTGATATAATGACAATATACCTGATATAATGTAATGTACCTGTCAGAGATATTGTTTGCTGTTTGCTGCATGTCATTAACACGTAATCATATTTTATGATTACACACAAAACTAAAATTCTGTCATAATTTACTCTCCCTCATATTGCTCCAAACTGTATGACTTTGTTTCTCTTTAAATAATGTTTCATCTGTTCTTTGTTGAATGTCAAAGGGCAACAAAACTACATAATAAAAAATATTAAAGGGATATTTCACCCCCCAAAAAATAAAATTTGATGTTTATCTGCTTACCCCCAGGGCATCCAAGATGAAGGTGAGTTTGGTTCTTCAGTAGAACACCAATGAAGATTTTATAACTCCGTTGCTAGTATAATGCATGTCAATGGGGTGTTTTCAAGTCAACTAAACAAACATAGACATACGAATATTAAACCCAAATAAAGATTTGAACAGTTATGAATCAGCGTATTGATTCATGATTCATATCGCGTGTCAAACTGCCAAACTGCTGAAATCACGTGACACTGGCGTGACATTGGGTCAATAGGATTCTGTTGGATGCAATACGCAATACCATTCAAATCTTTATTTGAGGATTGAAAACAAACCCGGAAGAGAAGACAATTCTGAATAAAGTCAGTTTTTGGTTATTTTTGGACCAAAATGTATTTTCGATGCTTAAAGAGATTCTTATTAACTAACTGATGTCACATATGGACTACTTTGATGATGTTTTTATTCCCTTTTTGGACATGGACAGTATAGTGTGCATATACTTGCATACACTCTCAGACTAAATATAAAATATCTTAAACTGTGTTCCGAAGATGAACAGAGGTCTTACAGGTGTGGAACGACATTAGGGTGAGTCAGTCATTAAGGACATTACATTTTTGATTGAACTAACCCTTTAAGAAGACAAACTAAATCAGCATCTGGTTTGTTCCCTTTATCTCCCTGTCACTCATTCATCCTACTAGCTGTACCCTTGCAGTGACTTTGTAGCTGATTTCTAAAGGTTTGTGTGGTGTTAAAATCTTGCTGTCATTCTCTGTTAGCTGGTGTCTAGAATCCATCCTTGACTGTGAACATCCTTCATCAGCCTGGTCTCTTGAAGCTTAGTAGGTGTATCTTTGACATGGCAAATATGTAAGGATGTGTGACAGCTGCTCACCATCATAGTTTACGGAGACACTAAAACACTGTTACAAAACCTAGTAAGCTGCCTATTGCCAAGGCAACATCCTAACTGTCATGGAACCTTGTAAGTGATGGATTTGGGACACGTGAATAGTATTTCTCACAGGAGAATCGATCTCAATCAGTCCCTCCAGTTTTTCCGCGATTCCACGATCGCTGAATACAACGCAAAATCAACAAAATGTCGCTGCATAATTTGTCGATCCTGCATTATTTGTCATTTCACCGCAAAATAATTAAAAAAAGACTTATTTTGCATCTAACATAGTACATAATATGGTAAATGTGGTATCCTAATTATATATATTAAAAAAATGTTTTTAAAAATTGCAAAATTCATTCATTTTGATCGCAAAAATCACCAAAAAATGATGGCCTCACTTTCTAGGCCATCCAGCAGTTAGCATCACTGGTTCCCTCGACAAAAATTCAATATGATTTTCCCACAGACTTTTGAATTATTACTAAAAACAGCTCTGTGAGCAACAAAAGCTTATATCTTATATTTGCACATTTTGTCAATCAAGAGAATTATCACAGATGAACACAACTTTAATGGCTACATCACAGTCCCACAAATTCAACGTCATCATTACTAAGCTTCCGAAAACACTTTCAGTTTTTATCTAAAAACATTCCCAGAATGTTTCAGTTAGAATAGTATATAGCTGGACAAGCCAGACCCACATCAAGATGTTTGGTCTGGAAACTTTGACAGGGCTCAATCTGAGGGGGCGGGATAAATGGTTGTCTTTCAGACTTCCCCTGCACGCGATAGGATAGCGCTACCACCAACCAGAGCAACGTGAAGCGGAGCTAGTTGATAGATTAAACTTTTGCCGTATCCGGTTGACAAAACTCCGAACACATCTTCCATTCTTAAGAATGATTTCAGTGCCGTTCTTTTCTCAAAGAAAAGCTCAACTCCAAGTCTTCCAGTCGTGGCCAAAGCCAATTCGAAAGTAGCACGCAACTCTGCCATCATTATGTTAAGCCCCACCCACCGACTCTATACACGATGTGATTGGACTGACCACGGCAAATTAGATTTGCTTCTGCTAGGATGCGTCTAGATTTCTAGGCTAATATAAGAACACAATTTAAGCATATTGAGGCTGTAAAAGGGGACTGAGTTTATCTGTTCGTCGTGATGACGTTTAATCTCCTCGACAGCCTCTGTGGTCTCATTTAGACACTTGTTAGCAACCGCCTTTTTCTAGACACGTAACGGTGTAAGGTCCATCCCAAGGTCTAGCCCAAGGACGGAATCGAACGGGCCAGACAGAACTTAAATAACGTCATTAAACACGAATCCATGGTTCACAATTGTCAGCATAAAAATATACAAGTAGTAATATGAAAATAGTTTCAAAGAGTCATGGTATCTGGCACAATACATACCATGTGTGTAAATGCCACTAGGAAACCCACACAACATGGCATGGGGGCTCTGTCTACAGAATGTTCCCAAATGGCAGCTCTGCTACCCTTCCTTAAATACCCAGACCAGAACAAAGAATTTTAAATATTTGCAACACAACACCTGGTTTCGGGGGAGAGGTGTTCAATATCTTTGAAGAGACCAGATAAAGAGAAGCCCAGAATTCTCAAACGTTTCAATCTTTCTCATCCTACTAGTGACTATAATGGAATTGAGAACAATGTACCCATCGCACTGAGACCTTTAAAAAGACATCAACCATGAAAGGGATAAAACAATAGATTCACAAAATACATAATCTTCAGTAAATCTGCATTCTGTGACTTGAACCAGGGGGAGGGGAGAAGGGCAGGGCAGTCACACTCTTTCTGTGAGATCCTTTCTCCAGATTAGTGAGTTTTATTGCTTTATTGCAGGGTGTTGGATCTCAGCTTTTGTCTTATAAGTAAACCAGTTCTTACAACGGCATCAAAAATCCCAAGTGGGGTAACAAAGATGTATTTTATGTTGTAGAATAAAGCGTAAAATTGTCTAAAGTTTGTGTTCACGATCAAAATCCCATTCGAAAAACCCATTGACTTCAGGGCGATGGAACCGGAAGTGCTAAAATGCTAATGTCATCCGTGTTTTGGCCTATAAAGGGATGTCTGCACCACATTATATTCCAAGGAACAAGGAACATGACTAACTGTTTTATAAAAATATATCAATATGGATATTTTTTAAACAAAAATGCATCACTTTACTTCAGAGAGTCTTTATTAACCACCTGGAGCCGTATGTATTACTTTTATGATGGATGGGTGCTGTTTTAGGCTTAAAAAATGCTTCCATTGACTCCCATTATAAATCTGACGGGCCAGGATGTTTTTTACATATAGCTCTGTTAGTGTGTTTGGCTTGTGATGTAAATTTTTGGGTGAGCCCATGTGACCTTATTGTAAAGTGCTGTCACTTGTATTACGGCTATAATTGTTGTTTACTAGAAACCGTTGATTAACTTGACCTTTTACATTATGACGTGACATCAGAGCCTTAATTTTTGCATGTTGTGATTTGGTAGCATTTTGAGCATTTGGTCAAATCCTGTTTCAGCCTTACATTCTGTGAATGGTTTTCTGCTAAATTAATCACTTATAACAGCGAGTACAGTCGGCGAGCAAACATATCTTAACAAATATGTGTGGGAAAAGAAACTAACGTAAGTACTGTATGCAGCTTAACCAATGTGTACACAGACAGCAAATAAGATGCTAATTATTCTATCACGATGAATACGAAAATTACAGATGATTATGTGCATAAAGCCAGAAATGTAAAGCACTTAGATTTCCTGAAAACAAAATGATCATGTTTACATTTGAATATTAAGCAGGACTGGGGCTGTCATCTTACAAACAGAAGTTGACATCTGTGAAAAGACAGAAGGCTGTACGAGTGTGTAATGTAAACTTAATGCATGTCAAAGCTTTCCACAGATGCAAACAAGGGAATCCTAAATCTGCAATTTAAATTCTGAGCTGGGCTCGACAGAGAATAATTAAACCAGCCTGTGATACTGTTGCCGTTGTCCTGATGGGGTAATTATTTGGATGCAAATGACAGTAAACAGTAAGCTGCAAAAAAAACAAAAAACAAAAAAACAAAAACAGCACTTCAAAGATTAAAACTGCTGCCTGCTCAACTGTTGGCACAAAAGCATTGGTGACTTTTTTAAATGAACTTGATAGATGTTCCCCCATCTGACATGACTGTAGGGAGTGATAGATGGATGTGTTTGCTGTAATATTTCTCGTCAATTGTTCTGGATGTGCTGTAATACACTCCATCTTGTCAAGTGGCGTTTGTGTTTGCTTTGTATCATGTTGAACTTGAGGAGAACAAGTGTGATGTTGCGTGAATCCATGCCATCTGTCTTTCACCAATTTTTCAGAAATATCTTGTCTGCTTGTTTTTTGTTTCCAGTGACAAACATCCCATTTCATGAAGAAACACTGAGGTAGAAAATCCCAGACAGTTGCAGATTTTATCAAATAAAATGTCTCAATATAAAACAGGTAACAATTTATTCCAATGTTCCACTTTAGACTAACTATAGTTAACTTAGCAACTTCATGTCAACTAACTCTGTCATTTCACCAGCTCTGTTAACTATAGACACAATGTTGTCTTGCTTTGAGTAACCCACTTCTAGCCAAAATAGCCTTGAATTTGGTTACATGAAGTTTTTGCCAAAATAACTTGTGAGATGTATGATATTTCATCATGCAAGCAAAGTCAACAGTGATTACAAGGTGTTTGGTTTCCTTTTGACATGTTCACTGACTAGTCTATTCTTAGGAAATGGTTAGACGACTATTTGTGACTGTTAGATGTTGATGGATTATTTCACGCTGAGAATCAGGTGGATGGTAACTCAAGGCTTCTTTTATTGGACTGGACAAACACTGAGAAAAACAGGGCCAAAAGGCTGGAGCACAGCATTCGACGTTGCATGAGAAATCGTGAGTGAGGCATCGTGAAACTGCTCAATACACATTTCCTCAAAGTGATCATAAACATATGGACCAAATTCTGAATAAGATATACATTAAAGAAAATATAAAACAGTATCTTGTCTTTTCAATTCTCTTCACATTAACACAAAAGAAACTATAAACTCAAGTGACCAATTTAAAAAAATAATAATTTTGTATAAATTAAATACAGAAAGGGAAGAACACGCATCCATAAAATGGCACATTTAGCTCAGCACATGCGAGAGCAAACGGCACGTGTGGTAATGGCTAACACCCAATTCAGCGAACAATTAATTTAAAAAACATGACAAATACACACACCTGAGGAAAACTCGACTGATAGCTGCTTAGATCACAGCATCGACAAATAAAATTAACAGAGTTCAGAGTTCACAAGCAAGTTAATACACACAATCATAATTTTATTGTCATAAATTACACATATTTTTAGCCTGACGTGGTCATACTCAATTCTAGTCAGAATATGAGTCTGATACTGCTCTATTGGGCTGTGCATGGGGCGTGTTTCAACCGAACTAGGAAAGACCTCAACTGGATAGACCGACAACCAATCAGAGCAACGGATTAAATGACGTATGTTGAGCGACGCATAGTAGTGGTAAGTTCAGATCATTTTATGGACTCTGATCTTTCTCGTTCAGCAAACTGAACACATTTTTTTTTCCAAGTCATTATGTTCATTTCAGTAGAATATAATTCAAATGTCACATGTTAAATTCCCCAACACATCTAGTACTTATGCAAACGTACCAGATTTGGAATTAAATATATATATATATATATATAAGCTAATGCAGCCAAGGCCAAACTTTAACATTATTAATTAATTGCTTTATTGCTGTTAGTTCACCTCACCTCCGAATCTGAGTCGTTCTTTCTTTTGTCTACTCACATTTAATCACGTCTGTTCCTTGGAACGGTTAGTAACGTTACACCCCTCCTGTCTTTGGGTTTGAGTCATTAGTTCCATCATCAGTGCCTGATCTAGGCCGTGACAGCCCAATAAGTAATGCATGCATTCCCGAAAACAGAACTGATTAGTTCACCTCTCGAGTCTTCGGGTTCGAGTTATTCAGTCACCGACTTACAGCCCCCATCGGCTGAATGCAGAAGATCCTGTAAAGAACCGATGGCCTGTAGCGCATGCACGGTAAACACAAAATGAACTAAACGCTCTCTGAGACAACTCGTTGTTCCAGAGTCATATTTAAGATTAGTTCAAAAAGAACGAATCGTTCATGAACGACATCACTAAGGCACTTTTGTCAACAGATGTCAACTGCACACACGCTGGAAGTAGTAGAAGAAGAAGGATACACAGAGTATTTACTAACACAATCATCATTTTTGAAAGAAATAGTTAGCCTAGAAATCTAGACGCAGCCTAGCGGCAGCAAATCTAATCTGCCCGCGAGTGTCGTCTAGCAACTCTCAATACCCTTCTGAGCTGTAATCCCCTAACTCTTGCCGGGCCAATCACATTGTGTATAGAATCGGTGGGCGAGGCCATAATGAAGACGGCCGAGTTGCGTTTGCGTGCTTCTAGTAAACACAGAAACTGACGAACGGCGGTCTTTCGAATCAGCTTTGACCGCGACTCTGGAAGACTTGGAGTTAAGCTTTTCTCTGAGAAAAGAACAAAGAACCGCACTGAAGTCATTCTTAAAAAGGGAAGATGTGTTCGGAGTTTTGCCGACCGGATACAGCGAAAGTTTAATCTGTCAACAAGCTCTGCTTCACCTTCGTTGCTCTGGTTGGTTGTATACCGTATCGTAATTAAGTGCAGAGGGAATTTGAAAGACAACCGTTTATCCCGCCCCTCGGATTGAGCCGTCAATGGTGAGTTTACAGACCAAACATCTTGATGTGGGTTTGGCTTGTCAGGCTAAGAAATAGTAAAGGTAAGTGCAAGTTCTCCGTTTAGGATTAGAACGAATTCAACCCTCTTTGGCGACGTGGATGATTACGTTGCGTTATCTGTCCATTATCGTATAAAGCCCACCCTGACAATTGGATTGTTACAATTTTGAACAGTTTCTGTTCAGGCATAATTACTCCACAATGTTTCGAATCCTGACCGAATTGCCTGACCTAAATATGTTATGGGCGGGTCTAAGCTCAGGCTACACATGTTTGACTCGAACGACAGGAGCTAACAGACAAAAATAACACATTTGTGTGTAGAATAAAAGTTCCGATTTGCACTTGAAAACAATTCAGAGTGATCATCAAAGCAGCTTACCAGCAGCGAGGCATCATGAAGGTGCTGGCGATTACGTAGCACCGCCCCTCATTCCGATATGATCTCAAAATTTAAGAGACGCTACAGACAGTGGTGAATTTTCCCAGTTTGTGCAATAATTTAACTAACATTATTTAAATATTCAGTTTTCACTGACGTCTCAAATTAAGCCTTTTTTTAGCCTAGACATCAGGGCTGTGTTTGGACGGCTATTAGACGTCTTTAAACACAAACTTGCTGGGCTGTCTGCTCAATATCTGCTAACACTTTATTTTGATACTCCCCAACAGACATTCTAATGACTATAAGTTATTAAACTAACCCTTACCATAAACTAACAGTCTAATACTCTGAGAGTTATTTGACACAATTGTAAATTAATGAGATGTAGTTGACATGTTGCTGCAAATTAATGAGTTCGTTTTTTTTTAATAGTCAGACTCAGTTGAATGTCTAAAGTGGACCATCGAAACAAAGTGCAACCGAATCGTATAAAGAAGCTGAATCAAAGTCAAACAAGACACTGATTAATGCTATTTCCTGCCTAATATCAGTCCATTCGCTCTCATCGCATTCACTCTGAAATCACTGAGAGGAATCAAGATAAAAAGCTTAAAGAGCAGCACTCCCAAGGATGACACGCTTTGAACTCCGCTTTGTTTAAATAAGTTCTTATGAGAGACTCGAGTTGTGCATGTGGATTAAACTGCTTTAATATGGAAATCTCAAGTTAAACCTTTTGTTAAGCTCTTTTCTCCCTTTATCGAAATCGGGAACTGCATCAAAAAAGCATGTTTTGGTCTGGAGGTCTCCAAGCCAATTCTCAATGCTATTAATAAAAACATTACGATATGTGCTAATACATTTTTCAGCAAAAATGTAAACAACTCATTAAGTTGCTATTATGGTCCAAAACAGTGATTTTGATATCATTATTGAGCATTGTGCTTAAACGAACATCTCAATAGTCCACTTTAGACATTCTACTAAGTAACTTAAAGGGGGGGGGGGGGGGGGGAGCATTGAAATGCTGTTTAATGCATACTGATCTTTTTACACTGTTAAATACTTTGGTTCCCATCCCAAACATAGACAAAGTTTTAAAAACTAATGTTGGATGTTTGATGGAGTATTTCTGTGTCAAAAATACTCCTTCCGGTTTCTCACAAGTTTTGGAGAGTTTTTTTCGATAATGGGTCGGCTTGACGTCGATAGAGCGGAAGGGCCTTGTATGGGCCGTACGGGCTCTTCTCCCGGTAGGGTGCGCGCGCGTGACTAGAGCTAGAGAGCAAATGCATGCCCATAAACACTCTCTCATTTGAACCGATTTGAACGCAGAAATGACGGGAAGCTTCACAACATCGCGGATCTCCACGGTCACTGCTGTCACAGGACTTCACCAAATCATACCAAAGAAGTGTGTTTTTGACGGAGCGGTCCCAGCGATAAAGGTTCGGTGCTGCTTTGGAAGCAGCCGGTGAGTAAAACTGCTTCAAATGTCTGTGCTGTTGGCTATCGTCGCGTGAGTAAACATCAGTAAACGACACGATCGCGTGCTTCGTCATTCAAATGCGCTAACGGACTCCATTGCTGTTCTATGTATAACGTTACACTAGTCTGAAGTGCAAAACCGTTTTGCTTGCTACTGCTAAGGTTTAGTCGCATACAATAGTCCATAAACCGAATCATGTCCTCATAACTGCGAGTAAACACACACAAATGTTGACAGGTCACTAAATACAGTACATACCACAGAGACGGACGTCCTGTTGTTGCTGTTTCTCCTGTTCAATTTATTTCTGCCTCCGGATCATATCTGTATTAGCTGAATCCGTTCGATAGCCATGGGTTTCTCCACGCTTGAGGACGTCACCGCTTTGTGCGCATTCGTCATTATTTAGCTCCGCCCACACAATACGCCTCCAGCCGCTCGTTTTTTTCCGGAAAGACTCTGTACAGCCTATATTTCTTTTATAAATATAATAAAACTAAAGACTTTTCGGAGATATGAAGGATGCAATACTACTCTATACTCAAAATTGACATGAGATTGACTGAAACCCCCCCTTTAACAAAATATCAACTAAATTTGGCGAAGCTGACATTGGCAAAGTTACTTCTAGTCAGTAGAATATCTGCTGAAGGAGCATCAAAATAAAGAGATAGCGGATATTAAGCAGACAGTATACGATTTGTATGTTTTACTGTCTTTAGCAGGGATTTGCACTGCTTGCTGTGGCTCAGTTATCCATATACTGTACTATGAATAATGTATGTATGATGTCCGGTTGAAAAATAAGGATGTATCTAGTTCTTCATGTTTAGGTAAGTGAGAGTTATGCATTCTGCGCGAGGTGTGTTACGGCTGACTGCTGCTGCTCATAAATTAGAGATAGTGTGTGTTCTCATGCTAAGAGGCCTCAGATGGTGCATTTAAAAACATCAGACATACTCAGCTGTTCATATAACCCTTTTATTATCCACTTTACATAATGCCTCCCTCTGCAGCTCCTTGGTGCCATCCTTCTGAATCTTCTCTCCTTCCGTCTCTTTGTTTTCTTATTATGCCAGAGATCTAATTGTTATAAGTTACTAGAATACTAATAATTAGATTGCTAAATATAAAAAAATCAAAATGACCTCTTTTTTGTCTTTTCCTTAAGTCTTCAGGCACGTTCTGTTTCTGAATTCGACCCACCTTTACTTGCTTTTCTCTTTGTTTAAATTCACACTATGAGCATCTGTTTGGGTGGCAGCATCAAAGTTTGGATAATTCAAATACACGTATTTTCTTGGAAACTGTAATAATGCACCTAAATTAATGTAATATGCATAAATTGACACTAATTATTAATTGAATAAAACTAAACAAGACTATATAGACAATAGTCTATCATTACAAAAATGCCGGGTTTTTATTACCAACAACAGTGATATTGTAAAGTAACTGTTTTCTATTTTAATATATTTTACAATTTAGTTTACTCCTGGGATAACCATTATACATTGTTTTTTTTATGAATAAAAAGTAAAAAAGTAAAAAAAAAAAAAAAAACAGCATTTATTTTAATAGAAATCCTTTGTAACATTCACACACTCAAAATTATTTGTCCTTGCTGAATAAAAGTATTAATTTCTTTCAAAATAAAATAAAATAAAATAAAATAAAATAAAATAAAATAAAATAAAATAAAATAAAATAAAATAAAATAAAATAAAATAAAATAAAATAAAATATATTTTTAATTATAATACAAATAAAAAAATCCATAAAATGTTGTGCATGGACTTCCCAGACTTGTTGAAATTAACTTGTGTGAACAGAATGAATAAAATTACTTCCAGCTTTTTGCAAACTGACCTGCCCTCACATGCATGCTAACAAATACAGGGACACATGAAACATATATAAACCCTCATAAGACGGAATAATTCCCTGATCTTTTATTCATAACTATACTTCAGCAAAAAAAAAAAAAAAAAAAAAAAATCCATTTGCAATTTCCATTTTCCACCATTTGATTTCCAGCTCTCTGATTGCTGTAGTGAAGTGAGGTGTGCACAGCCAACACAAGCATGATGTGAACCGGGTCACATGTTTGGGGAGATTATGTCTTGTGCTCATACGTGATGCCCTGTGTCCTTTCCTCACAGTATCCACTGGCATTCCCGGGAAGCCTAGAAAATGAGCTCACTTTGTCACCCAGCCAGAATGACTGTGTACGGACCATCTGAGAGAGGAAAAGAGGAAGACAGAGAGAGAGAGCCTGTGGCATTAAAATATCCTTTTAAGTGAAAAGCACATTTGTTCCAGTTGTCTGTAGCATTTGTTACGCTTCCTATTGTTTTCAGGTGTCTCAAGTGTTTTAGAGCCACACCGTACAGCCACGTTTAATATCTGATGATTAACCTAACAAAGAATTAATGAGTTGTAGAGTTTAAATAATCGCGTCATTTAATTTGACATTTTAGTTTAACTTACAATGGACTGTAAATATTGGAACACTGCTTTATATGGACCCTTGCTTGCGGATCTGAAAACACAATTAATTCTGCTAAATGAATAGGAACCCCCCCTGTGGTAATATAGCCTGCCTCTCTTTATAAATGTAATATGCTATTCTCCCTTTTGGTTTTGTGTTAGCTACTGCAATGTTATTCTTTCCAAACAATTTTTACTTCCTCCCAGCCTGTTTCTTTCGGTCTCTGTCTCTGTCTCTGTCTCTGTCTCTGTCTCTGTCTCTGTCTCTGTCTCTGTCTCTGTCTCTGTCTCTTTCTCTCCAGAGGTGGGAAACTCATGACAGGTGTGCAGTGAGAGATGGTTCCGTGCCGTCGCCGCTTCCCCTGGGCGTGACCGTGGTCAGACTGCTGTTCCAGCCCGATGAGCTCAGGTACCCAGGTGGCCAAGAAATGAAAATACTAAGAGAAAGAGAAAATTAACATGAGAGTTCTCTGACACTTCTAATGTAGGGAAACTACAGTGAGATTGGGAGAGGGAACATTGAAGCAATAGTGATAATAAATGTATCTTTAATAAAAATAACAATAAAAAGTCACATTATCTGTGGCAGTTGTTTTTACGAGTTGACACTTACAAATGATTGAATAAAGTAAAACAATATAAGCGTGTTTGACGTGTTGTCCGAAGCGATCGAGGGTTCTGAGCTTGGAAAAACCCAGAGTTCTGCCTCGTACCGCAGATCGAGAGTGAGGAACGGGGTGGCGGAGGGATGCAGAAAACTGTGGAGGAAACTAACGTTAGGTGCGCCGCCTCTCGGCTGTGTGTATACCGCCTCTCGCGCTGATTAGATAGACAGTTTGAACGTGCTCCTCATGAACTTCATTCATAAAAAAATATTTTTGCTTGAATTCTGCATCTCTCGAGATACACACGTTAGAGTCTGACAATTAGCTGAACATATACCAGATTAATTAGTGACACTTAGCCTACTTTGTACAATATTTGAATATAGCAACATGAAGCCTCGTTCAACAAAATATTTCTATAATTTAATCACGGACAGAGACTCCTCCCCTATCAGCCAATCACTGTGGGCATAGTTAGTAAGCATGATGACATCAAACCCGCCCTTACTCTTATGCCTATAGGTGGAGATCCACTTTTCCGCGCAACACTTCTGTCGCACGGCGCTCCACTTTATTCCTATGGATGACGTCAAGCGTCTTTAACGCACCCGCACAGCATTCCGGGAAGGCAGCGCTGCATTTGAACCAATTTTAACGCCCAAATGACGGGAAGCGTCACAACATCACACGTCAGTCGTGTCGCAAAAGTGGATCTCCACGGTATGAGACATGGGGCAACTTTTTGAGCAATGTTGCTGGGCTATTTTGCCAAGTGATGTTGCTGTGGGCATTTTCCCATTGAGATTGTCCAACACATTTCTTTTTGGATATCCAGATAGAAATCTGCTGCCCATTCTCAATGGGAAAGTGCCCAAGCAACATCGCCTGGCAACATTGCTCAAAAAGTTGCCCCGTGCGTATCATCAGCTATCCTCTTCACTCTGTTCCTTAGTAAAAGTGTAAATAGATTTTAAAAGAAAACTCGTAACTAAGAATTTACTGCTATTTAGGAGAACTATTAGTGGTAAGATAAAATGTTTTGTGAATACTGCCCCAGCCCAGATTACTAAATTGTTTTAAGTAAGTTCAACAAATTATTGGACACTAAGTAAAGGTGACTAAATAGTTTTCGTAAGAACAATTTTCCGAATGTCTAAACAAATAGAGCAAGATGAATCATACAATTATGTTTTTTGTATATGTGCTGAAAAAAAAAAGAAAAGAGGAAGATACGAAAGAGGAGAATATGGACGCATCCATGGCTAGGGAAAATATGCCAACTTGGCATGCCAATTTTGCACATGGCAATTCATGTTGCATTTTTATTGGCTAGCCAGTAGACATATAGGTCGTAGCAGCAAACACAATGTGAGATTTTCATGCTAAATTTCTGTCAGAAAATTATCATAGGCTATTTGGTCGCAATGTATGTCCACTGTGTTTACTTGCCAAGACGGAAATCACCACATTTGGTCATCTTTCGTCATCCCAAAAACGTAAATTTGTGTAACATTTAGTTACTCATAGTTCGTAGAATTGTATTAATGTACTATAGAAATTAAGTTTAACCTGACACAACATGTTACAATATTGTGTTAATAATCTTTTTCAAGTAACTTATTGTCACAGTTTATTGTCTGTAAACACAATGATGGAGAATACAACAAAAAATATCTTTAGTAGCAAATATTCATGAACACAGTGTTGTATGATTTCGTACAAAAAACCTACCCCTAACCCCACCCTCACTGAAAAAAATGACTTTGTGGTATTGTAAAATCTATTACATTAATTCATGTAATTTATACATTGTAAAATCAAGATTAAGTCCTATATCTCATGTAAAATTTACACAATTTATTAATGTAATAAATTAACTGAGAAGAAAGAGTACATTTTACCATATATTTACAAATAGTATTTAATGTTTTATAGTCACAGCACATTCACCTAAAAATACTAAGTAAATTTTAATCTGAAAAGCAAAGTGAATCTGCCCGCCCCGTTTTTGTTGTTGCTCAAAAAGATTCCGGTTCAGTGGCAGAGACGGTCGGTTTGGGATGTTGCTTTTACATGGCTGACTTATTCTCGGTAAGTTCTGACCTTTCTATTTTAGATTTGTGATAATGATGTACTTCGTTTTGATGGTTTGATTATTGCATATACGTTACGGTTTAAAATTGACTAAAAGTGAGTTTTAATCACAATAACGGTAGCTAAAGCTAAAGCATTATCCACTTCTATAAAGTTGAGACTGGTGTTTAGTCAAAGATAGAGGGGATTAAATGTAGTTAGCCACGTTCTTGTAGAAAAAGTCACCCTGTCTGGTTAACTTCAAAATAATTTAATGTTAGCTGGCCGTGATTAAGTGCTGGCTGCCTGTGTGTGTGTCCTCTAGCTAATGTTAGCATTTTTTAAAAGTGTCTAAGTTAGTTGTTTTTATATCCACTGAAAATTTCACAGCAATTATTATATCAAAGCATAATTTAGTCTGCACTCTGCACTAAAGAAGGAAAGTTTGGATGGCAGGTGAACTCTGATACCAAATAAGCATTGATGTATAACGTTAGCAACAAGTGCATGAATGTCAGCAATTCTATTTTAGTGAGCTAACGACATGAAGGTCCGGTCACCTTTTTAATGAAAATAAAATGTAATGTTAGAAATGTAATTCTATTTCTTAAATGGAATTGTGTTCTTTCTTTCTTACAAACTGTATGCAGGAGGACAGTCGCAGTGTTGCCGCTGAACATATCCTTAAGATGGTCGTCCATGGAGCTGATTGAGAGGATCCAGTCGATGAATGAGCATTAAGGAAAAGTGACCATTCTGTTTCAGCTGAACTATGCATGTGCTCGTCATTAAAGGGTTAAGTTAGTTCAGTTCAGTCTAAAATGAAATGTTTGTCATTAACTCCTCTCCCTAATGTCGCTCCACACCCGTAAGACCTCCGTTCATCTTCACACACAGTTTAAGATATTTAATATTTAGTCCGAGAGCGTATGCAAGTGTATGCACACTATACTGTCCATGTCCAGAAAGGGAATAAAAACATCATCACAGTAGTCCATATGAGACATCAGTGGGTTAATTAGAATCTCTTGAAGCATCCAAAATACATTTGGGTCCAAAAATGACAAAAACTACGACTTTATTCAGCATTGGCTTCTCTTCACCGTTTGAATCTTTATTTGAGGATTGAACACAAACACGGAAGAGAAGACAATGCTGAATAAAGTCGTAGTTTTTGTTATTTTTGGACTCAAATGTGATACATTTCATATTTGGCTGAACTAACCCTTTAATGTTAGTTATGCCACTGTTGGCTGCTGATGTTTAGTTGAACCATACATGGTTAATTCTACAGTTATTGTAAATTATAATGAATGTACCTTAACTACTTAATCAGTTGATGTGAACATTACTGATTTAATGGTTAATTGTAAATTTTGACATAATAAACTGTTCAACTTTATTGTATTTATGTGTGATTTGTGATAAATGTATTTGATGCAGAGAAAATTATTACATTTATTTGGTTTAAAATAGCAACATTTACATAATAATAGTGAGTAATATAAATTAATTCAACTAAGTAATTCAAAATGTCAAATGGACAAACATTATAAAATCTACTTAATTACTTCATAAGAGTAAATAATACAGATTTATAAAATTTACTTGATTACCTTTAATAAATACAACATGCTAAGTTAAATATAATTAAGTAACATTTACTTAATGTCTTTGCAAATGTTACATTTATAGTTAAGTACATTTTACTTGATATTGGCAAGTAAGTTGTACTTGATATCGCAGCAGTAAATTTTACTTAGAAAAACTGAGTGCAAATTGTTACAAAGATTTTATCAAGTAAATCTTACAAGTTGTTTTTATCAGTGCTTATAACCTTCCCATGACTGCAATATACACTAATCGTATGAATTTGTACAAAGTAACCACCTCGTACATACAAATTGGTCGTGCGTTGGGGGAAACAGAACAAAGGAAACCGGAATCAATGAGAAAACCCCCCCAAAAAGACCTAAAACGTGACTTATGTGGTATAGAGCTTTTTATGAAGTGAAAAGACTGTTTTTCCACTGTCAGTTGCTACTTTCTTAAGAGTGGGATTGCTGTACTTAGCTTTCAGGTATTTTTCTTTTTTGGCTTTTAGTTTAAATGCAGTGATATTTAGAGTATACCGAAAAAGATGGCTTGTGGCATTTTGTATGTGTGTGCATGTTGTGTGCACAAACAACAGAAAACCAGATGTGTGCTCATTGTCATCATGACAACAGCACATTCTTTTGGTAGCTGCACCTGCGAGCTCCAGCAAGGCAGAGAAAATCCACCGCTGACACTCAAAATTCGTTTTTCTTTGATTCCAAATTCATTCCTTCTATGGTTAATAACTGTGACTAGTTTTGAAGGTTTAAAAAAAAAAATCTCTCCACAATACCCATCATACTCACACAATACATTTTGCTTCACTCCATCTGTTTTTGAAAAGCATGTTAATGATCTTATTGTGAACGATTAATCCAGGAATATGTTTATTTAATTATTTTTAATTAAAATATAATTAATTCAAATGTTAACTTGATTTTCTGGTAAAAAGGACAGACTTTTCTATGGTTAATTTTTTCTGCTTAAACCCTGCCTAATTCTTGCTTACAACAGACTGCCAACTCACATTCAGATCTGCCTATCCGGTCAACAACATTTTTCGATAATATGTTTGACTAAACGGAAATTCAAACGTCGCAACTACACCCATTTCTCCAAACTTGCATTGAAAAAAGAAAACAATAAGTAAAATTTTACGTTTTTAAAGTGTATGCTTTACTTAGCACATCTAAGTAAATAAGACAGTAGATATTGTGTAGACGACATATCAACATAATAGAAGTAATGTGGTATCCACCACAAAACCGAGATCTAAATTCCCATATTCAAAGGATCATTTTTGAATGCGTCCAACGCGTTCTCACACCCAACTCTTCACATATTGACGTCTGGTCAGGACCCTTCGGCGAAACAAATGAAGAACATGGAAATAAAGTGCCTAACGAAATGTTTAATATTGATAAAAACATTTATTGGCTAGGGTTAGAAATAGGTGTAGGGAGGGCCTTAATTATCACATTAAGGCGGCATCCATTTAATAATTTTAAATATAATCATTTACACACTGTTATTATTGCATCATGTTAATGTACAACAATACTAGCAAAAGGTGTGAATATTGTGGATCTGTCAAAATAAAGTAGCATCTATTTACATATATTGGACATTTCACATTCACTATTTGCACTTAGTGTAAATATCTTCTATTAGAAAATGTTATTTTTACTGAGTGTAAATTGAACCTAGTTGCAATTACACTTGGTGTAAACACTTTAATTTCTACCAGATTAAATTGAGTGCTAATATAGAATTGACTAGCCTGAACTAAATTATTCTGATAGAAATTACATTTGGTTTTTTCCCCTGTAGTACTTACTTCTCCACAGAATCATTTGCATCACTATGAGATACTGCCAGCAAGTAAAAAGAAAAAGAAAAAGTTAAAAAAAGAAAAGAAAAGTAACACTAACTTTACGCTACTTTTTAAAATTATCTATCAAAATTAATTATACAAATGTACACAATTATAAAAATCTGATTTGTATCAATCCAGAATGACTCAAAAATAAAATAAAAGTATAAAATAAAATAAAAAATATCTGGTAACACTTTATTTTGATGGTCCACTTTATACATTCTGTTGACTCTACAGTAAATAAAATTGAGTTTTAGACTAGTATGGTTAGGTTTAGGGTTAGTAGAATAAATTGACATCTTGTAAGTTATAGTCAATGTCTGTAAATGTAAATGTCTGTTGTGGAGCATCAAAATAGAGTGTTAGCAGATATCAAGCAGAGGGCCTACTAATACTCTAATGAGAGTTAGTTGACATGTAGGTGCAATGTTACTAAGGCTGCATTT
Organism: Pseudorasbora parva; assembly: GCF_024679245.1. NCBI lineage: Eukaryota > Metazoa > Chordata > Actinopteri > Cypriniformes > Gobionidae > Pseudorasbora > Pseudorasbora parva. The sequence continues at coordinate 7,040,014 of NC_090190.1, forward strand.
ACACTGCAGGTCTTGATGCACAATTCCGATTTGGTGACTATATCCAATTTTTTTTGACGACCCGCTTACATCATCTTTACAAAAGCGAGCCGTATCCGATATTTGCATTTACACTGTAAAACGCTCTTAACCAGAAAAGGAAGTAAAACGGCGCGATATGCGATGGACGCAGACAAAATGATTATTCAATGTTTTGCTGTCTGCACTGTTCCACACATCTTTAAAGGTCGGCAAAACATTTCTTTCTTAAGGCGGAGAAAAAGAGGAGAGCCCTTGATGGGGTTGCCAGGTTTTCACAACAAAACCAGCCCAATTGCAACTCAAGACTGTGTTAAAGTAGCCCAATTCCGCATGAAAACCGCGGACTTGGCAACACTGGCAGTTCGTGTCCACCTGAGTTGACGTCATTCGCCTCCGTCCTTTTTTCAATGGCGTACGACTCGCATTTACTGGGGAATATCCGATTTGACCGCTTACATGGCAGACGCTAATGCACGCATCCGAATCATATCGGATTTATTACCACATATGAGTGAGGCCTAAATCCGATCTGAGGATATCGGAATTCATGCGTTTTTTTCCTGCTTACACGTCCACGTAATATCCGATCGGTGTCACATGAGAGGAAAAAAATCGGAATTGGGTCACTTGAACCATGCAGTGTAAATGGGGCCTAATAGTCAACCGAATGTCTACTGGGGACCATCAAAATAAAGCGTAGCCAAAATGTCCGTAAAAGAGACCATGGTTAATGGCAGTGAGGCAAATAGTTTTCCCACTTTGCATGTAGGATATATGCGCTCTATTCAAACATTTATCGTTCATCTATTTGTATGCCCTTTATTCCGATTTAATCTGATAACATACATCATGCTGCTGTACAGACGTGTAAATCCATGTCAGAGCGACTGCTTCCTGCTGCTCTCCTGCTAGATCCTTTGTAGCAGCTCGCCTGTGACATTTAAACCCCTGATGACTGGAGCTGGTGAGAAAGGTCAAGTGAGTTGGCGTAAAACTAGTCATTTTGCGGGTGTAAATGATGAGTTTAGGTCAGATTAATGACTCTTGTGGACTCCGAATGCCAAGAAGTTTTGCATCGCTCTGTTATTCTACATTTTGATAACCCTGAAATATTTTGCATCATGGTTGCGGGGCGTAGAGCAGCGCTGTCAGCATATGCATACATCCTACCAGTGAATGTCAATCGCTTTGTATTACATGATTTAAGACAGGGGGTAGCTCTGATTTATTGCGGCGAGGGCAGAGTAACAGAGCAATGTCACTGTAATTATATTATAGAAAACTAATTTTGTGCTATAGAGGTAGTTAGAAGATAATGTGCACTTTATACCTCCTGTTCTTCTGTTTTAAAAAAAGTATCTGTGGTCTATTTCACTTTCTGTCATGAGGCAGGAGGACACAGGTGTGTGTGTGTGTGTGTGTGTGTGTGTGTGTGTGTGTTTCTGTCACCTGACTGAAGTGATCACATGAAAAAGCACTGCATGTACTCTGCTCTCTGGGAAAACACATCCACTCACTGCTCTGTCATACACAGATGTGCGTTTCCTTTGAAGTCTCGCATAGTGATCATGTAGACCATGCACACACACACGCGTTGTGTTTTCATTTTTTTATGTGGACTTTCCATTGACATAATGCTCTTTATACTGTAAAAACAGTATATTCTATCATCCTACACTAACTCTACCCCTAAACCCATCACAGAAAACTATTTTTGGGGATTTTTTTTACATAAAAACCCCACAGTTTTGTCTGATAGGCCTTTATGATGTAGGGTTTATACACATACAATAATTGTCTTTAATCAAAGTGGAGATACAATATACAACTACATAGGATCTCATCCCAGAACAAGGCACAGAAAACTAAAACTGACTGAAATTTGAACTCAAACTTTTAGAAACAATGTTTTCTATTTTTTCTAAGGTAATGAGATATAAAAGCCTGTTATCTGGATATATTCTGTCAAGTTTCAGGGAACAATATTGTTTGATTGAGGCCAGTATGAAGTCAGGCTGGATTATGGGCTGCTTTCAGAGCAATCTTTATTCTTTAACCTGGAGAAATGCATGATATGGAAAGGTTAGCGTTGGCTTGAAATACACTTTATAGGATTTTCTTTTTCTTTGTGGAGCACTGATATTTTTTGTAAATGTAGAAATAAAAAAATAGGTTACACTTTATTTTAAGGTGACGTAGTTATATATACTTACTTTAATACAGTTTATAATATATATGTGAACCGCTTGCAGACTCTGTGAAAATGGGAATAATGTGATAGATGAATAGTTAAACTGCCCAATGTTCTTCAGAAAAATCCTTTAAATTACTGCAAATTCTTCAGTCTCTCAGTTGTCCTCAGTGTGAACAGATGGATCTCAGAATCATACAGTCACTGCTGGAAAGGGCTCAATATGCAAAAGATGCTGGAGAACTGAAGAGTTTGGAGGACCTGGAGGATTTATCTGAAGAACAAACAAGAGACTCATGAACAACCACCACAAAACAACAACAACAAAAAAAAAAACATCCAGGTAATGACACACAGTACTGAGAATCAGTGTGTTGTGGACAAGAAAATAAAAAAATAAAAAATAAATATGCTATATATGCTATACATCTATATATATATGTGTGTGTGTGTGTGTGTGTGTGTGTGTGTGTGTGTGTGTGTGTGTGTGTGTGTGTGTGTGTGTGTGTGTGCGTGTGTGTGTGTGTGTGTCTGTGTGAAATATCTTAGGACAGTACTAAATTAAAAAAAAGTATATATATATTCTGAATAAAAAAAATACAAACTTTTTTACAGAGCACATCAACTTTGAATTTTGATTTTCTTCTGCAGTAAAACATGTTTTGGAAAATACATTTTTCATATAAATATGAATTTAATATAAATTGAAAAGTGTTTTTGTGCATTTTTCATAAAATAAACGTATAACATTTATATCACTTTTTTTTATTTTAAGTTAATTTTTTTTAGTACTTTAGCAATAATCTGCCAGGTGTCTTCTTTAAAAAGACACCAAACCTAAGTCTGTAATCATAATCATAATCATAATCATAACATTTGTTAGAAAATACAAACATATATTTAATAATAATTAATATTTATTTAAATTAAATTAGTACATGTAATAAATAAATGAATGTTATTTATATTATGTTTAGCTATAATAATTTATAATGTGAGGTAACACTTTAGTTGAGGGTTGCTTATTAGCCTGCATACGTCTGCCTGTTTATTAGTACTTATAAAGCACATATTAATCCTTTTTTTCTTCATGACCATATTCTACATCTCTTAATCAATATAAAAACTTAATAACTACCTTATTAGCTATTAATAAGCAGTAATTAGACATTTGAGGCTAAAGTTACTAGTTAGTTAATTAAGGGTGAGAATTATGTAGTTTGTATAAGAATTGCATTTATTACATTTGTGAGCTTTTTGAGCTTTACACATTTGCTTTTATTTTGTTTTCCTCATCTTTCTCACCTCCCTTCCCACAGTTGATTTGACACATTGCTATCTGATAAAGTTAGACATTTTTTGTGTGATTGTTAACTATTGTTTTGCGTGTCTGAATGGCTCTGCTGGCTGCTGTGCACCTGTTCTGTGGCATTAAGTGCACGACTGCAGTCTAAGAGCTGGGTGAGTGGCTCACTCTCAGTGAATCATGAGCGCTCGAGGGAAGCGGCAAAAGTAATGCATGCCTGCCTCCACCTCTTTCCTTTGCCATGACTTTTGTCTCCTCAGGTTAGTGTAAAAAGGATCCTATTACAATATTGCTCCTCTCACATTTCCCCTGATAGAGCGTTTGATCTGGCCCGAGAGAACAGAGCAGAGATGCAGGATTTATTTAATGCTTTATTTCCCTTCTGCTGAGTGCACAGTTCCAGCATGTGTGCCACTGCCCCTGGGGAACGATGGCGTGCCACTACTGATCCAGATCTATTACATGATGCTTCTGAGCCAGGAATCCTTCCTCAACCGTGCCGGAACAAGCTTTCTGCGTGCGTACAGTGATGCACGATCTCTTTGAAAGAGCCTGCGATGTATTACGGTATCCTGGAATCCAGCCTGCTCTGACTTCATATGCATTTCATTCATGACACATTTCATGGTCCTGATGAGATAAGACTAAAAAAATAAATAAAATACAAGAGATGGATTTTCAAACGAGAACGTTAACGCTTTTGTGTGTGTGTGTGTGTGAGTGTGTGTGTGTGTGTGTGTACGTTAAAAGTGGGATGATGAAGTCTCCTGTGAAGTGGCGGTGTGTTCTGGGAGGTTGCAGACAGAAGAGGAATAAAATACAGAAATTGAATTCTTGAAAATATGAGCGTAAATAGAGAGACGGAAATTATACTTTATTTGCCGTCTCATCTGAAATCCATCAAATCAGGAATGACAGGCGAGGAGAGAATCTTTTTACTATTGATTTTTCTTTTAGTTCTTGTGTTCCCAGGGAAAACTGTCTGTACACAGCAAACACATTTGCTTAGTTTGTATAGTTGACAAAAACAAAAACAAAAAAAATCACAGGATCTCAGCGTCACATTCCATTGAGTACTGAATAAAAACAACGGAGCATGAATACAGCACTGGCAGAAATGAGGAAGAGGTGCAAAGTAGGGCACATTGAAAAGGGTTTTAAAGAAAGAAGAGCATGCGCTTACTAATGCCACCTTTTATTTGATCCTTTTTTTGGGCTGTACCGTTTTTCAAAAAGAACCAAATACAGGAAAAGATTTACATGCTTTATATGGCACAAATATATTTTCACATATTTTTAAATATATTTTGAAAATGCATTGCTACTTAAAAGTATATTTAAGATAACTTTTAGTTACTAAGTTACTCTATTTTTCAAAAATGTGGAATCTTGTTTAGTGTTTTTTGAAAGTCTCTTCTGCTCACCAAATCTGCATTTATTTAATCAAAAAATAAAGTAAAAACAGGAATATTACAATTTAAAAGAAGTGTTTTCTATTATAATACATTTTAAAATGTATAATTTATTTCTAATATGGCGCTTTGCTGCTCAAGAAACATTTCTAATTATCAATGTTGAAAAGGTATATGATATATATATATATATATAAAACCATGGCACATTTTTTTTCCCCAGGATTCTTTGATTAATAGAAAGTTCAAAATCTTTGAACAGTGTATAGTACAGTAGTACTTAGTACTTCAGCAATAATCTGCCAGGTGTCTTTAAAAAGATCCCAAACTTAAGTCTGTGCTCTAACTCATTCACGATATATGGAAATTTAGTGTTTATGCTCAAAAAGGCTAGCCTGACAAGCCAGACCCACATCAAGATGTTTGGTCTGGAAACTCACCATTGACAGCTCAATCTGAGGGGCGGGATAAACGGTTGTCTTTCTAACTCCCTCTGCACGCGATAGGATAGCGCTACAACCAACCAGAGCAACGAAGGTGAAGCAGAGCTCGCTGATAGATTAAACATTCGCCATATCCGGTCAGCAAAACTCAAAACACATCTTCCCTTTTTAAGAATGACTTCAGTGCCGTTCTTTGTTCTTTTCTCAGAGAAAAGCTTGACTCCAAGTCTTCCAGAGTCACGGTCAAAGCTGATTTGAAAGACCGCCGTTCGCCAGCTTCTGTGTTTACTAGAAGCACGCAAACGCAACTCTAACCCGCCCACCGACTCTATACACGATGTGATTGGCCCGGCAAGAGTTTGGCGAATACAGCTCAGAAGGGTATTGAGAGTTGCTAGACGACACTCGCGGGGTGCCGCTAGGGTGCGTCTAGATTTCTAGGCTACAAAAAGGGGATAACAGTTAATCAATGGATTATAACAACTGCATAAATATAATTTAGAACATAAAATCCCCTAAAAAACTAAATAGAAACATTATCAATCTAAAATAAATGAATATTTAAATAAAAAAGTCACTTTTGACTGCCAAATGAGGAGCACCAAAGGTAAACAATGCAAGATCTTAGGATGAAACTTATTTCAGAATGACCGTGGCAGATCTGACAACTATCGAAAAACCCCTGCTTAGGATATCATTAACTAACAAACCTCTATTCATTTGCTTCACTAATAATGCAGGTGAGTCAAAGATTTGCATTCTGTTGAAATGACTGGAATTGCAGAGGCCTGTTTTAAGGTAATGCTCAGTTCAAAAGCTGATGAATTCAGAAGCCTTGGGCGATGGTATGTCGTTTGTGAACATGACAAAGAATGCCACTCATCCTCATAAGCATGTTAAAATCTTTATGAGCCACATACCACACATTTCGTAAATCCTCCATAAACTAATCTCAATAGAACCGTTCAGTCATGACGTCAATTTGTAGGCCAACCCTGAAGGCTAATCGCTATGGATGGGTTTGGATGGGTTTTGGAACAGTGGTTTGCGAGTATAATGAGGTCAGTGGTTACCAGTTGTTGAATAGATATTCACATTTTGTTCCACAATAGAAATTACATTTAGTCATGCACTGAGAACATTGTGAAAATACATTTGTATACACTTTTATGTTTTTTTATACAGTGAATTTCCCCCAAAAGAATTATATACTGTAGATTTAAACTGTATATTTTATATTCATACCTCCAAAAACCATACATTGTACCATATTTTTTTAAAGGGGACATGAACTGCATTTTTTAATAATGTTTAATGGGATTTACTTATCATGTGAGTATGATTTTTACATAAAAATGGTCATAATTTAGAAATAAAAGGCAATTTTTCTTTCTTGATTTTAGCCCTCTGATTGGACCGCTCTGTTGGAGGGGCGTGTCTTCTGTGAGACTTCAGTGTAAACCGCCACTACTGTGACTGGCAGACATGTGGAACTCTCGAAAACTTTAAGCACATTTTACAGCTCTCAAGATCAACTAATTGTGAAAAGTGTTGATTATAGCATTATATCTATGGCATTATATTTAGATTATGGCATGAAAGGATGCAGTGATGAACATCGTAGCCGATCAAAGACATGCTGAACGCATGAATGAAGTGTTCTTGTCACTGCAACTCAATTTCTGTACACTGATGGATGCTTTCATTATAATTAACAGTGCAAACAAAATATAAATAAGAGATTTGTTGATTAGCACAGGAGTTTTGGCACGTTGTTTGACTGACAGCTCCAGCGATTGCAAAGAAAGCTGTCTTTGATTGCTTTGATATCTGAAACCGCTGGTCACAGATCAGGCATTCGCATAAATCGAGGTTACTTACTGTCAAGCCCATATCGTAAAAGTCTGTTTGCAAAGCCTGCGCCGGAATTGCGAGTGATTTACCAAAGAATCCACAGTGAAATGTACCGAATACAAATAAATAATGTTCAAATGAGACATTCACATTGTTGAAAATAACTAACCGCATCCCTAGCATTAGGATCCTTTGGAAGGTAATGCTATTTTTAGTCCTGTATCCTGATCCTATTCTTTCTTTGTCATCTCACTAACATGCCAGTAGGCGTGGCCAAAGTTGCAATGATGAAGTTGGCGTTGAAGTAGGAGGCGATCTTTTACCTATAATGGGCACAGTCCACAACGAGTCGCTCGCGGGGCTTTGGTTACAGAAAAAGCTGTTTTTGGACTAACAAGGAAGTTTTCAGTTCTGTATAATATTATTATTCTTCCGGACAAAATTTTGGCGCGCTACTCCTCCCAGAGATTTTGTCAAAGACCCAACAAAGCAATTGTGAAAAGGGTCGTCCACATCAGGAATGGTGTGCTATATCTCTTCTAAGGGATCGGGGGTACGGAGCTCGCCCCAGGGGCGAAAAGGTTGCCGAAACGTCCCATCGAGAATGCATTGCGAAAACTTCGACCACTCATAGCGCCGAGCGATTAATTCGAAAACACTCGTCTCTTATACGAAATTTGAAGATCCTGATAGGATATCTCAGGACACACATCTCAAAGGGGTGTAAGTTGTACCCCTGGGGTGCTAGAGCTCCCCAAAAATCAAAAAATTTCCCATAGACTTTTAATGGTGCAGGTCGTCCCATTAAAAGCATGCGTTTCTCTTACAATGGTAAATCCCATAAGGATTTTGTATTGAGCATAGCTCTGCTTCACAGACTCACAGAGACAAGGGGGTGGGCTCAATCTACTCAGACAACCAATCACTATCTCAGGATCATGATGATGCTATTAAGCCACGCCCTAGCAACCATTTAGAGCTCCCTAGCAACTGATCCCATAGACTTCCATTGAAAGAGATCAAAGGGATATCTCTGGATAGGAGGGTCATAGAAACATGAGGGTGGGTTTGATTGACTCAGGGCATCAACGGCCAATCACAAATCACCTTCAACACCTCCTAGCCACTCCCTAGCAACCATTATCAAGCACCCTAACAACCCAGATCCACAGTGTATATCTTCACATCTGAACATCATAGAGACACGGGGGTTGGCTTATATCATTCATACTGGCAAGGAGCTTTTGGGGTATCATTATGGGATTATGCCAAGCCACTCCATAGCAACCAAACAGAGTACCCTAGCAACCATTTTGCAAGACCTATATCTCTGCATTAGTACATCATAGAGACATGGGGGTTGGTTTATATCATTCATACTGACAAGGTCATATTTGGGGTCATTATAGGATGGTCCCAAGCCACTCCATAGCAACCATTTACAGTACCTTAGCAACCGTACAAACACATAAAGAAGCCATATCTCAGCCCCACAACATCGAACAGACATGTTGCTTGGCTTTTTTGCATCACAAATGCCACAGGGCCCCGAGTTTTGCCACGACAAGCACCACTCACAATTTCTTCAGGAATTGTACTTTCTATATATAAACTATACTATATATAAATATATAAGATATTCTTATATGATAACCTTATATTTATCAAAAGCTCAAAGGAAATTTGATTTCTCACTTTGTGACCCCTTTAAGTAAATTTACATATTATGCTAAATCATTACATGCATGTTAAAATGTAAAATTTTTCACTGTATAAGTAAAGGGTAGTTTAACGTGTTTTTCTTTTTTGTACAGAGCACCTTAAATGTGAAGTCTAATTTGCTAAGATGTTGTTCATAATGGGGATACGGGATGTGTTTACCTACAATAATGTAATTTACTGTTTAACTACACAATATATTGTTGGAGAAACTATCCAACTCATGCCTGTTTCCCGAAGCTTGTCATTTATCATGAAGCAATGCTTCTATACCATGTATGTTGCCAATGTTTGTTGAATCTATTGTTTCAGAAAAGAACAAATCACTCAACTTGGTAACGTTGGAACTTGCAACCATTTTAAGCGATACTTCCTGAAAACGCACCCCGGGCTATTTTATTTTTAATTTTTCTTGGCACAAGAGCTCTGGGAACGAATATGAATCAAATACACTAAAGAAGTCATATATTTATAAGAGAGGAAGAAATTAAATGAAGAAGGAATTAAATGAATTAAAAAGGAGCTACAGTGATTAGGTTCCCTGTCCTTGCCGACCCAAGGGACAACCCTCCTCTCTTTGGTGATTCTGCCTTTGCTTTCATCTTGCTTCATCTTGACCTTTTACACTTTCTAGAATCTGTTGTATAAGAAGAGAAGACTCATACTGCATCCCTACTGACATACAGTAACATGTTACAGCCTTTCTCTCTCTTTCTGGAACTGTGAATTCTTAAGTCGTGAGCCCATTTGGTTTATTCCCTATATCATTCACTGCACACTTTGATTGACATTTGAGGAAATTAGGTGGAATCAGTGAGCTGAAGTTACAGGCTTAAAATAATGAAAATATAAAACATTACACTCATGCTGGCTCTTACAGAGGATCCTGTATTTAAGTCACAGCATCAAAAATTTAAAGGGTTCATGGAAGTATCTTATTTTAGACTGATCCTTGAAGCAAGTTTGTAGAGAGGCCTTGTGGGTCTTAAAGATTTTTTTAAGTAAAAGTTTTTGTACTATATTCTGTTGGACTGTTTTTGATAAAACCTTATTTGAGAGTTTTATCATTTTAATGCGGATAGTGTCTGCTGGCCATATGGTAAATCTGGAAATGAAGTGGAAAGGATTTGGATATAAACTCATGTGACATCAGACATGTATAGTGGGTGGCTACAGTGAGCAGAACCCATTTTCCCTCACACAGTGAGAACTAAAAATACATTTCTGTTATACATTTAGCAGATGATTTATCCAATATGACTTAAAAACAGCAGGAAATGGTACACAAGTGATTAAGTGATTCACTTAGATGGGGTGGAGCAGACGTCATATCTATGTATACACACTACCGGTCTAAACTTTGCATTGATTTTGTATTTAATTTTTTTAATTAATGCATTTATTCATCAGGGTGCATTTCTGTTCTTTTTTTACTTTCTTTTCATCATATAAACCTGAATAAACAACAACAACATTTTAGTTTCATTTGTGTCATTTCTGTCAACTCTCTTTGTTTGGCAATGGATATAACAATGTTGAAATATTTGGTCTTGGTAGAACAGATCTGCTACGCTACCGCTGCTGATGCTGCAGAGCAAGTACAGGACTTGCTACTGCCCATAGCAGATCTATAAAGGTGGAGCTGGGGAAGATGGGGGATTTCTGAAAGCGTGCTGCAACTGCTATAAGCAAATGCCAATAAAATATTTGATAGCTGAGCAGCGAGCTCATTGGCTGATACAGCAGGAACCATCAGATGGGCCCTATAGAATGATGTGATTGCAAGCAGATTGAGTTAATGATGATCAGCCCCCAGCCTGTAGATTTTTGAGAATCATGACAGAACTTTATATTTTAATGAGTTAATGATTTCCCAGAATGTCATTACATGTGTTTAATGTCTTTAAAGGGGGGGGGGTGAAATGCTGTTTCATGCATACTGAGGTTTTTACACTGTTAAAGACTTGGATTCCCATCCTAAACATAGACAAAGTTTCAAAAACTAATGTTGGACGTTCGATGGAGTATTTCTGTGTCAAAAATACTCCTTCTGGTTTCTCACAAGTTTCAGAGAGTTTTTTTTTCGAGTATGGCTCAGCTTGACGGAGGGGAAGGTCCTTGTATGGGCCGTACAGGCTCTTCTTCCGGTTAGGGTTGCGCGCACGCGACTAGAGCGAGAGAGGAAATGCACGCCCATAAACATTCGCTCAGCTGCAGATCCACTTGTCCGTGAACACTTCTGTCACGCCGAGCTCCACTTTATTCCTATGGTTGACGTTGAGCGACTTCAACGCTTCAGCACAGCATTCCGGGAAGGCAGCGCTGCATTTGAACCGATTTGAACGCAGAAATGACGGGAAGCTTCACAACATCGCTTCAGTCGCGTCGCAAAGTGGATTTCCACGGTCACTGCTGTCACAGGACTTCACCAAATCATACCAAAGAAGTGTGTTTTTGACGGAGCCGTCCCAGCGATAAAGGTTCGGTCCTGCTTTGGAAGCAGCCGGTGAGTAAAACTGCTTCAAATGTCTGTGCTGTTGGCTATCGTCGCATGAGTAAACATCAGTAAACGACACGATCGCGTGCTTCGTCATTCAAATGCGCTAACGGTTACTCCATTGCTGTTCTCTGTAAAACGTTACACTAGTCTGACATGCAAAACCGTTTTGCTTGCTACTGCTAAGGTTTAGTCGCATACAATAGTCCATAAACCGAATCATGTCCTCATAAACTGCGAGTAAACACACACAAATGTTGACAGTCCACTAAATACAGTACATACCACAGAGACAGACGTCCTGCTGTTGCTGTTTCTCCTGTTCAATTTATTTCAGCCTCCGAATTTGATTCTGGATCATATCTCTATTAGCTGAGATCGATAGCCATGGGTTTCTCCACGCTTGAGGACGTCACCGCTTTGTGCGCATTCGTCATTCTTTAGCTCCGCCCACTCGATACGCCTCCAGGCGCTCGTTTTTTTCCGGAAAGACTCGGTACAGCCTATATTTCTTTTATAAATATAATAAAACTAAAGACTTTTCGGAGATATGAAGGATGCAATACTACTCTATAGGTACTCAAGATTGACATGAGATTGACTGAAACTGAGTGTTTCACCCCCCCCTTTAAGTTATTATTCCGTGTCCAATGTCCAATTTAATGCAAGTCCAACTCATGAACTTGAAAGTGATCAGTTGTTCAAATCAGGATTTTGCACAATTCCGCACGGCATTGACAGTTCAGTTGTAACTTTGCGCGGTTTATTAAAAATTCTGTAGGCCTATTAGATTGTGATTTGAACGTAGATGTTACTTGGAGCAAGAATGCAGTTCATATTTCCTCATGGATCAACATTTTGCTTTTGGCAATGATGGTCATTGCTGCCCTGCGATTGATGATTATGGTACTGTAGTTACAACAGTGATTATTGGTGAATGTGATGATCATGATTATATGGAAAATGAAAAAGAGTTTATTTTATTATTATTATTTATTTCTATTTAAGTTTATTAAAGTATTTAAATATTTTGTAGTCCTCCCTTTTGCTAAGAAAACAGATTGAAAGCAAAAGGCTATTTGTCTGGTAAAAGACACATAGCTTATCTTGTTAATCACATAGCTTATTCCCCCCCCCCCCACACACACACACTATAAAATCCATTTCAGTTAGCTCTGGGAAAATAGTCATACATTATTTGAACTTATTTAAATCAAGGAATATTCTGACGCTAAATTTATACAGTAAATAATAAAAGCCACTGTCTGTTGCATTCGTGACAGATTGGGGTAAACACAATCTGAAACCTCCAGTTTTTCATTGCATATCAGAAACGGCGCTCTCGTTTTTAAATCCGTGGTGAAATAGCTTGTTTGTGTTAGCTGTCAACTTGACTTGACAACATGTGTTGCGATGGGCTCTCCTAGCTAATTGAAATTGACTACTGGATTCTATACGCCGCATCGAATCCCGGCTTGATGGGAGATCAGCTGGGTTGAACTTGAAGTTCTTATGAGCTCAGGGTTATGAATTTGTGATAAGAGTCTACATTCAAATGATTGATCCTAGTCGTCACTAGTGGGCATGTCACATCAGTATGTGGCCCTGATAGTGCCACGTCCATTTACATATAGATGATATTACATGACGTCAAACAACAAGAACCTAAAAGAAGCAGTTTTATGTGGTGGTTGTGAGCAGATCTGATGATCTTTTAAGCATTAACTAATGTAATAATTATTGTTATTGGTAATAGAAATTATTGTGAAGGGATACCTATGGTTTTTACACTACTTTTTACATTTTTGATAATAATATGAAATGTTAGCAAATTAGAATGATTTCTGAAGGGTCATGTGACACTGAAGACTGGAGTAGTGATGCTGAAAATTCAGCTTTGCCATCACAGGAATGCTGATCTTGAACAGATTTTTCTTTTGCATTTTATTTTATTGTGCTTCTGTGCTGTCAATATGTAGACACATATAATGCAGTCCTATAACATAACTTGATAATAAAGTAATCATGTGCTTATCTACCTTTAAGAGTTAAAATCAAATGTTTGTAACTTGCGGGTTTATGGGTTGCTTCTGTAAAAACAAATCTACCAATGCCAGCTGCGGGGTAATCCCATTTAATTAGAGTCGAGACAATAATGATGACTGGGGTCTGTGAATTATTATAATTTGTGTAAAATCGTATTAAAATTTGTAAGTTTGTCTTGCTCCACTGATGCTGATGGAAATCAATAGCCACCCAGATCTCCAAGAATCTTTTGTAAACAGGGTGCTTCTTTAACCCCATTTGTCGTTTAAGTGAAGCTCTCATTCATATCAGCTTTTTTGGTTGCCTTAAGAACCCAGAAATGCTGCCATCGAGCATTTGTTTGTAAACCTAGCTTTTGATTAGGTACTTTGTATATCTAGCTGGTATTCCTTAGGCTGTTTGTATTGAACATTATCGACTGGTATTTATGTTATGAGACTGACTGACTGTGCTGCCAAGCTCATCTGATGAGGTTTTTCACAACTCCAGTGGGGGTGGAAACTTGGCTCACACACTCTCTTTGATCAAAACAGATCCCTTTCTGCAGGACTAGTGTATTAACAAGTGTAAATCGACTTGCAGCATTAAACAGCTCCCTAATAAGTGCAACAGTAAGACACTTGCAGGCATTGCTGGAATGTTAGCTTTGCTAATATGAACTAAATTATGTAACAGAATGGGATCGTTGTTAGCATATCTCCTTTTAAGCCTTCATCGCAGATTTTCACCTGCTAGGAATCACATAAAAACATTTATTTTATTTTGAATTACAACCTGAAAAACATGTTTAAAATTTAAATAAAATGAAAACTAAAAGACTTTCAAATCACATGAGCCAATATTTTATTCACAATAGAACATAGATAATACATCACATGTTTAAATGTAGAAATTGTACACTTGTATCCACTAATTTGGCTCATTTCAAATTTGATGCCTGCTACAGGTCTCATTAAAGTTGGCACACGGGCAACAAATAGCTGAAAAAGCAAGAACATTTTGATTCAGCTGGAAGAATATCTAGCAAAAGTAATTGATATTAGATCTGTAACATGATAAGCTATGTAGAGAGGCAGAGTCTCAGAAGTAAAGATGAGCATAGGCTGTGAAATCTGTTTAAGAGTGCATAAAAATATTCTAATACTTTAAAACAATGCATCAAATTGCAAAGGCTTTGCAAATCTCATAATCGACAGTGCATAACATCATCTAATTATTCAGAGGAACTGGAGAAATCGCTGTGTGTAAGGGACAAGGCCGAAGAGCTTTATTGGATGCCCATGGTTTTCAGGCCCTTAGATGACACTGCATCACTCATCGCCCTGACTGTATCAATGACATTACTAAATGGACCCAGGAATACTTCCAGAAACCACTGTCGATAAACATGATCCTCCATAACATCTGCAGATGCCAACTAAAGCTCCGTCATGTAAGAAGAAAGCCATATGTGAACCTGGTCCAGAAGCGCTGTCGTGTCCTGTGGGTCAAGGCTCATTTAAAATAGACTATTTCAAAGTTGAAAAGTGTTTGGTCAGATGAGTCCAAATATGACATTCTTGTAGGCATATAGGGGCACTGTGTCCTCCGAGGGAGAGGACAGACCTTCAGAAGTGGATGGAGACCTTCCAGCGTGTTATCAGTGATCAGTTGAAAAGCCAGCATCTCTGATGGTATGGGGGTGCATAAGTGCATACGGTATGGGCAGCTTGCATGTTTTGGAAGGCACTATGAATGCTGAAAGGTATATAAAGGTTAGCAACATATGCTCCCCCATCCAGATCATGTCTATTTCAGTGAAAGCCTTGTGTATTTCAGCAGGACAATGCAAAACCACATACTGCAACTATTACAACAGCAGAGTCTGAATTTTGTGCTGAATTTGCCTAATCTTTATAGAGATCATTTGGTGAAAAAATAAACAAAATATGTCAAAGATGACCACAAACTCTTCAGTAGGTGGCAACCTATATCAGGCAAGAATGGGACAAAATTTCATGACCAACATTTTACAGAAACTCATGCATCACGTTTGAAATGAGCTCAATTAGTGGATAAAAGTTTAAAATGTATCTGTTTAAACATGTGTTATGTATGTTCTATCATGAATAAAATATTAGCTTGTTGAGGCTGAGACTCAACTACCTTCGGGAAGGTGAGTCTAGTTAGAATCCAACCCGATCACACATAAATGCGTATAAATAGTACGAGTGTGCAATGTCGTGGAATGTATACGCCAAAACTCATTTTGGCGTGCATATGATACGCTGTTTTTCGCGTGCATATGATACGCACTTTATGGCGTATATATGACACGCGCTTGGGTAGGTTTAGGGTGGTGGGGTGGGGGGTTCGTATGTATAATACGCCATAAAATGCGTATCATATGCACGTGAAAAACAGCGTGCCATAGACACGCCAAAATGAGTTTTGGCGTATACATTCCACGACATTGCACACTCGTACTATTTATACGCATTTTTGTGAGAATACCCTGTTAGAATCAGACCCCATTGATATGCATTATACAAACAATGGTTGGAGTTAAAAATCTCAATTTGTGTTCTACTGAAGAAACAAACACACCTACATCTTGGATGCCCTGGGGGTAAGCAGCATCAACTTTTCATTTTTGGGTGAACTATTCCTTTAAGCAGACAGTCTACAAATTAGGGCTGTCAAAATTGCTCAAAAATGACGTTCAAATATTCCCTCAAAAACAAACAAGACTATTTAAACTGTTCGAAAATCTAGGCGCGCATTTGGACCATGATGCGCATTACGTCAATAACAGGACAAATTAATACAAAGAGCATGATATAATAATAATAATACATGCAACTCATGTTGCATTCCAAGTCTTCTGAAGTCATACGATATCTTCATGTGAAGAACAGAGTTGATCTTGATGTTTTAATCGCTGAAATGATGATCCCGCTGCCCCGCGAACGAACTCATTCATATCTCATTCAAATAATTCAAAAGACTCCTGAGCATGACGCAATCGGTCACAAGACACACGAGAGCCAATGACATTTTACAATCAATGCTGACGTGATGACGCAATTGGTCACAAGACATACGAGAGCCAATGTAATTTCACTATGAAATCTGACGTTACGGGCGGCAATATTTGAAATTTGATGTGTTCATGATCTTCGGCGGATGGAGATGCCTATCGCTTTTGTGGATTTTCTTCATGCAAATCAATCATTTGGCCTCGGAAAACTTGGATTATTTAACTTTTTTGAATAACTTGTGGATGTAGTCGTATGTTATATCCTGTGTTTTATATCATGTTCACACAAATGGGTAGGCTTAGGGATGGGATGGGGTTGGGTTACATGTTAAGCATGTCTAAATAGCGTAAATAAAATAAATGTAAATAAAATTATGCTTACTGATTACATTGAAAAACTCCAACACTCCAACATGTCATAATGGCAAAATAAACCAATACAATTTCACCATGAAGATAACATTCCCAATACCCAGTGTGTCTGTGTATGACGGCAAAGATTTCCCATTGAAATGAATGCGCGTCGAAAAAAACGATGCCATGGGCTACCTTTTGCGTCTTCATTGTGACGCGGAAGGCACTTGACCATGCTTCGGATTTTGACGCCTTGGGAGTGAGAATGGGTTGCTAATTTACATAAAAGCAGCATTTAGGGGCCTAAAAACAGGTTTCAAAGTACAAGTTTTTATTTTTTATTTTTAAATGATACCATTATTGTCTCTGTGTAAAATACAAAAACGCGAATTTGTGAAAATGTGACACTGGCACACATGTTCTACAGGTGCAGAGTGTTTCTTTACAAAGTGACTGCCATCTACTGGCCTGGCATGCACAATACAGCGTTTTAATTATTTTCGCTGCTCCGGGTGAACGTGGATTCTTTTAACATAAAGATTTGTTTTTTTGTACATCACTGTCATGCAAATGTATAAAGTCAATTTTAAAAGTATTTAAACTTCAAAAACATGCATTGAGACGCCTGCATCATCTTCTGTTTTTCAACATAAGATTGCACCCAATGTGAACGACTCATTAATCAATCTGTGCTGTTTCGCTGGTTGTTATTTGGTGAGAGTCATTGCCTGCAGACTTGCAAAAACATGACGGTGATGCTTGAGTTAATCCGATGGTAGTAAAATCTCCTATTTACATACAGGGCAGGGGGCATGATTTAATTACGTTAATTTATTATTTACTAAATTAAGTTTAAATAATGTTTTTATTTATTTATTTAAATTTAACTTTTATTTACATTTTTTAATGAACTTCTTTTGAATAATAATTCATGACACTTTGACAGCCCTGATAGCAATAGAAATGTAAATTTGAATGTATTTGTCACTGCTCTTTGTTTACAGGCCTAGAGGACAGAGCTCTGCTCAAACAGATGTCTCAGCCACACTGAAACAGCTCCTCATATTCACAGCTTTTTCTCCTTTTCTGTTCGGAGCCACTGGAGTGCCACGCTGCAGGTTATGCCTCATTCATCCACATTCCTGTATAGTAGATGCTCTTAATCTACACATCAAAAGGAGTCTATCTCTCTCGCACAGGCGCCGAACACTCATTTCGCCTTGAAGGAAGTACTTCTTGTAGATGGGCATAATGGGATTATGGCTTTCCTTTCCTTTTCTCCTCTTTCATCCTCCTCTTTGCAGCAGGTGGCAGTGACCCCAGCGACCCCTTTCAAACACGCACACACGCAAACCCTCAGTAGAAGCTGTCTCTTCTCTCATTAGACACTGTAGTTTCGGCTCCTCCCGGCCTGTTTAGGCTGGGGGATGAAAAAGGTGGAGGCCTCCAGGATGGTGACTGGCACTAACGAGCAGGAAGGAGGACAGTTTGTGCCCGTGCCCAGCTGCCGCTCCCACACATACGGGGAACTGCAGTTTGACAGACTAAATGCAGCTACCCGTTACACTCACACAACGCTCCCAGACCCGATTGAAACGGCTCCACATGTGGCAGTCTGTTTCCAAATAGCTGTATCATTTTTGGTGGCACGTGATGAAACCAAGCACTTTTCTCCTGAGAGAGGGGACGAGGCAATAAGAGTGCCAGACGCAAATTCTACCTCGCTGCTGCTGCAGTGAGTTATCTTCGCATTTTTGCAAATAGTAATCATTGAAGTGCCATCATCGCTTGCTTTATTTTCCATGCTTTGTCATAACACAAAAGGAAGGGGATTGTCATTGATTGGCTTTTGTTGCCTGTCTGGATTTGTATTTAGTATTTGGTGCACTTAAAACTGTATGGATTTTAATTTTGCAATAACTTTTAACTGTCAGGGTTTTGAGTTGCACCAGCCATTCTAAAATCTTTTATTTTATTTTATTGGGTTTGTGTACTACAGTATAAGTTAGTGTCTCAACTTACTCTTTACTTAATTTGGTGCACCATTCGCACCACCGTCTGTCTCCTTGGTTACTGTCATTATGAGTTCCTTTTGTTCAGCTGTCTTTGTTTAATCATCTCGTTTGTATTCACCATTCACTTCTCCTGCACTTGTCCGGTCACGTTTATGCTAAGTGTGTGTTTTTCTGTTGGTTGTCTGCCTGTTCCTGTGGTGAAGTTCTTGTTTGATTTTTGGATCTTCTTATTCCCCCATTTGTTCCTGTTTGCATATACCCGTGACACCTTACACCTATCTCTACCCTTAAACCTACCCATGCCACCACAACTCTCCCTAATTTTACCATATACACATCAATATCAGCAAAAGTGTTCTGCCAGAAAGACTCGGGAGAATTAATACTGTGACAATTATCCATTTATTAACAACCCAGCAGCAATAAAGTACTTTGGCAAAGGCCCCGTCTGTAGCTCGCAATCAGAGGGTATGGACTCTGCATATCCTGCCTGAAGACGAAGGCAGAGGCGCAGCCGACCCCCCCCCCCTGAGGTATGGAAGGGACCATCCTGGTGGTGGTGGGGTGGAGTAGGGAAGGATTTGACTTGGAGGTGGTGGGGAGGATGGCGTTGAATTGGGGCGTCAGCATCTGCGAACTCAAACATGAGTAAGTACCGATCTTTTATACCCAAGTATTAGAATGTGATTGGATACATAGAAGTTGAAGTGACGTCACAATTAAGTCTTCCCGGCAGAACTTATGCTAAAGCTTTCATTTTTGCTATACAATATGAACACAATATGTGCACTTTACTTATTGTTTTATGCAAGTACATAGTAGTTAAAGCCAACTAATATAATGTAGGACCGAAACTGTAAAGAGAAACGTTGCAAAGCTGCACAAATTGTATTTTGTTAAGATTGATGTTTGTAATGTAACTGTAAATGGTAGGATTGCAAAATGCAATTCTCATTGAAAGCATGCGATTCAGGTGATCATGAACAAAAAAAATCTTTCCTATTTTTATAAATGACAATCATGTGTGATATCTGACATTTATAAGAGGCTGAATTAAATGACCTCTTCACAATAGTCACTTGTTTTAAGAATTAGTGTTTCACAAATCATCTGAGTGAATCATTCAATGACTGACTCATAAAAAACAGTCAAATATTTTATTCTGATTGAATCAATAAATGATGCAATGGCTACCTCATAAAGATGGTCACTTGTTGTGAACATAAGCAGTGTTAAAAAGCTGTAACTTTGTATCTAATTATATTTCAAATTCCAAAAAAGGTCCAATTTGTTTACGCAATACATTTTTAACAGTATTTATTAACTTGTTAATGTTAAGACAAATTCAGCTGTTATCGTAAGCTAGTGTTAGGTTCATTAAACAATAATAACAGATACAACTTTTAAATTTTTTGATTATGTATTGGCATTAACAAATTAATTTTAAGATTAATTTGAAGTATTTTTCATAGGTAATTCATCTAATGTAGATAACTAATGTTGAGTGTGAACCGTATCGTAAAGTGTTACCCAAACTGAAAATCCATTAAAAATTGTATCTAATTTTAAAATAATACAATATGTTAATATTTAAATACTACTGAGAATTCGATCTAAAAAAATTATTAAGGTTAATAAATAAATAACTACTGATACATCAAACAAAAAAATTTTCTTCCAAGAAAGTTTTTTTTTTTTTTTTTTCTGTCGAGACCTGACATGAGCAAGTTATGATAAGTGTTGCAGTGTTGCTGATATTAACCATAATAATTCATTTTATATAAAAATTTTCATAGACTGGGTAAACCCAGCCTGATCTGCCGGCGATTTGATTTCGCCCTGCAACTCAGTCTAGAAACCTGTACATTTATTTCTACTGCTTCTGTTACACTTTTCCATTTGGCACGCTATTGGTGGGTTTAACATGATGACGGATAGAGAAGATGTGTCGTTGCCGTTGATTTTGACTCTTGTGGTCTGATTGGTTGAAGGACTATCCAATTGCTTACAGAGTTATTTGATTAATGCCAGTGGATCACACCTCTTGTGCAGTAGAAAATACAGAGCAGACTCCCCAGACCAATATTCAATCTTAAATTAAGCTTAGTCTGGTGATAGCCAGACAATATGTTTCATAGTGCAATGCTCAAATATATTGTAGTGTGTTCAATTATAACTTACTGCTCATTTAGTCACAAATGGGCTTAATGTTTTTAATTTCATGTGTGCAACTGTCCTGGTCCTGATTTTAAGCATGGTATCCCCTCAATTTCACACCGCTGTCCTAGCAGAGCCTCAGCAGATGTACTTCATCACATTAACTATGGACATTTCCACTCTTTTATTCAGTCTGCATTTGTGTGTATGATCTGCTCTCCTGTGCAGGGCGGCCTCTGTGTCTTCTCATCAGCACCTGCAGGGTATCAGATGTGTCATCTTTAAGCGAGTCACTGAGTAACGGTTCAAGTCTTTGAGAAACCCCCCCACGGCTGTTTATAAAAGCTCAGTGCCTGCTTTATGATCTCTGGTGTTTTATGAGTCTATGATGAGGATCGGTGTACTTGGCTCAATTTGGTTTCCTTTTGCCCTGTGTCCTTCTCAGCAGCTCTCACTGCGCAACCAATATTTCTCATCCCTCTGAAGTCTAATATCTCATCAGAGAGAGAGAGAGAGAGAGAGAGAGAGAGAGAGAGAGAGAGAGAGAGAGAGAGAGAGAGAGAGAGAGAGATGGAAGAGGAAAAATGTGTTATTTTGTGAGTATTTTTCTCCTTTGATATTGCTCTCATCTTAGATTAGAGCCTCGGGGTCAGTTTGTCACCTGAGAAAAGAAAGAACTGCTGAGAGAAAAAGTTCTTCTTGATTGTAGTACCCTTAAAGGGATACTTCACAGATTAGCATTAAGCTTTGTATCAGTAGAAACCCTAGTATATTTGAATGACCATTCTTCCCTCCCTCATGTCCCCCTGGGACTAGAGATTTCTGAAGAAAAAAAACACTTTTTAAAAATCATTTAGCGTCATTGGAGGCTTTTTTTGGCCAGAGGCTAGAGACTACAGCCAGTAGTAGGAGCTAGTTTTCAACCTGCCCATAGGGGCTGGGATCTCACTCACTGAATGTAAAATGCACATGGCATTCATAACGGAGCGGTGCGTAGTGCTTTCAATGAATTCCTATGAAAGTTAGGCTTCCATAGGCATGAACTGAAAATGTGCCAGACTGGACACACACCGTAAATGACTGCGGCCGTAAATATGTTCAGTTTTTAATTGCAGTGTCTGTTCTCTAACTGAACTATTTTATTATTGTGGAAATGTCCACAAAATCATTTACTCACACTCATGTGATTCCAAACAAATAGGAACACAAAACATTTTTTATATCATATATATATATATATATATATATATATATATATATATATATATATATATATATATATATATATATATATATATATATATATATATATATATATATATATATATATATATATATAATATTCTTCAAATTATCTTCTTTTTTTGTTCCACAGAAGAATGAATGTCATACGGGTTTAAAAAATGGGGTGGTGAACCGTCCCTTTAAACCCAGGCTGCCCATTGTAAAGCCTGTTTAACCATCAACTTCACTGTTATTGGAGAAATGGCAGCTATAAATGTTTCTACAAGCATGTTCAATCATAAAATAATAATTACATTGCTCACACATCCCCCGTTTGTGCTGTGTTTATGAGGTATACTACAGAGACTACAAAGCGGTTTCATTCTGCTAGTGTAGCTTAACTACTACATTGGCTTGTTAACCATTAGTGATGCTTATCATGTCATCATTTATATAAAAGCAACATCCATTACAATTCAGAGTTGTGGTTATAATCAAGTCAGTGTGGCATCTGTTATTTGTTGATCACAAATGTTTTTTTTTAAATGTAATTTTTATTTATTATTATTATTATTATTATTATTATTATTATTATTATTATTATTATTATTATTATTATTATTATTATTATTATTATTATTATTATTAACAGTGTGAACTAATAATTAATTTGGCTTGCAGATGTACAGATTGATGAGCAAAACAACAGAAGTGGCTGGAAGAATGGAGAACCAGAAGACAGCAGTCCCAAACTCCCTTGATGCCCTAGGTGAGATAGGTATAAAAAAAAAAAAAAAACACACAAAAAAAAAAACACATGTATTACCCAAATTTTTGAGGGCATATGATTCTTATGTTTAGGAACCACTTTAATAGACAAAGCAACATCTGGGGCAACATCAACATCTTTAATAGACAAAGCAACATCATTAAACTTTAACATTTAAAGTTGAATGTTTAGTTAATGCTAACTTGCATTTTTAGAAACAAAGTCCTTGTCTGTTATGGCTCCAGGAACAAAAACAGTCAAAGAGGAATCAATCACCTTCTGGCCACACACAGTTGTGGCGCTACTAATTGAATCAGCGCTTTAAACTAATTGGTTGAAGGAATAATTCAATGACTCAATAAATATAAAGATAGCTGCATGTTTTGTTCCTGAATGAAACTCTAGTTTAGAGCTCTAGTTTAGAGCGAATTGATTGAGGGAATGATTCTTTGGCTGTATCCAAAATCACACCTTATACCATCATTCACTACTCCTTATATTACGTCCAAAACAGTCTACTTGAAATACACCATATTTTGGTGAGACATGCAAATTAATTCAGCACAATGCTCACACTGTATGGGTATTCTCGAGACGGATCTCACGAAAATGCGTATAAATAGTAAGAGTTTGCAATCTCGTGGAATGTATACGCATGTATGTATTACGCCAAAATGAGTTTTGGCGTGCTTATGGTACGCGTTTTTTCGCGTGCATATGATACGCACGTGCATATGATACACACGTGCATATGATACGTACTGCCGTATTATACATACGAACCCCCCACCCCACCACCCTAAACCTACCCAAGAGCGTGTCATATGCACGCCATAAAGTGAGTATCATATGCACGTGAAAAACCGTGTACATACGCACGCCAAAACTCATTTTGGCGTATACATTCCACGAGATTGCAAACTCGTACTATTTATACGCATGACCATGAGATCGTGTTGGTATTCTCTGGCAGCTATAGCTGTTGAGTGTACGTCACTTGTACACTCATTATTGCAGTGCATTATGGAATTGAATAAGAGCACTCAAAATGTCCACGATGGTTTGGGACGTCACTACAAATGACTGTCCCCTCAAATAGTGCACTGTCTAATTACTAGCTGGCGTCCATTACACTCACCCCCTAAACCGCACTCAAATCAGGGTCACGGCACCAATGTATCCCCTCAGGTTCAACTTGCAAACTCTGAGAGGAATGCAAACCGGCATTTCCAGCCTGCTAACAGGGATGCTAAAGACTGCAGCCTCTTGCGGTAGTTGCCAGTGCACCTCTTGGGGTCACTAGCTGGCTTCTATTACTCTCACCCTCTAAATCTCACTCCCATTTGGGTCAAGGGACCAATGTAACCCCTCCACTTCTTCTACTCGCACCGTTCTGTGTGCAATTAAAACCATAATTTTCAGCATCTTAACAAGTACGCTATTGACCGTAACCTCTAGAGTCAGTTGCTAGTGCACCTTTTGAGACCAGTGGAGTTAGGTTTATCTGCACAGCTCTTTACTAGCTGGCTTCCGTCACACAACCAATGAATCACTCTTGACGACAATGGTTCTGTCCCAAATGGCACACTAGACACTCGTGGTTTCTTATGCTTTGACTGTCGGGAAGAAGTCTGTTATGGAGATCACTCTAGTGCAAAAAAATGAGCATCAAGGGTGCATATCGACCGCAAAGGGGACACTTGTGAGCACGTTCTGAAACCTAAAATGACAAATGGGACAACCCATGGACTTAACGGACATTCAGCAGCAATTGTAAGTCCACAAGACCTTAAAGGGTTAGTTCACCCAAAAATGAAATTGGGTGAACTAACCCTTTAAGTGCATGTGAAGTGTGCCATTTGTGAAAAGGCCAATCACTTGTCGTCATCTAACTGACATTAACAATGTAAGAAAGACTCACTGAAAAAGTATTAACACTTGGACTGATCAAATTTAGATATGTGCACTTGTTTATCTATATCTTATTTTTTCAAACATACAAATATTTTGTCGGCGTTTCGCTCAAAATCCAATAGCCCGCTTGTTTCGATTGGCATGATGCTTGTTTAAGTTGGGAAAAAGGGACAGAGGACGGAAACAAGATAGATGAAGTTAAGAAGGTCTGCATAAAGGCAAGAGGGTTCAAAGACACTCAGGCGAAAAAGAGATAGAGGATTTATTTGGGGGACTGTACAGCTGAAAGGTCAATATGTAATAACAAGTATAAACATTACTCTCCAGACAAAAATATAACTAGAGAATCAAGCACCTGAAAATGTCAAAAAGATTTGGAGTGCTGATTGCCAATAATGGAGCCTGGCAAAACCTCTGAATGAAATAAGCCGCACGGCACACGGCAAAAAGGCCAAGGTCAGTCCTCGAATAAGAAATGATGACCACATTATTCTAAATTAAACATATACATTAGGGCTGTCCTCGACTAAGGATTTAGACAATCGAATCAGAATTGTCGAATCTCTCTATGGTCGACTGATAGTCGAATCATCTGTGTGTGTGAATGGGTTGGGAGGGGCACGACATTGTCAGCAGAAGGGTAAAACTATTTTTATTTTCCTTTACACACTGCACACAGCAACAACTTTTAATAAAGCGACCAAAACTGCCTGCCAACTGACAGACGAACTGACAATGGCTTTCTTATTTAGGTTTAAATAGCCTAAAATGTAATGTGGTGGATAAACATTAATAAACCAGCCTGGTCTCATCGTTAATACGTAGGTATTAATACGTTACTTTCAAAGAGACTAAACGTACGTCTTAGTACGTTTGGAGAAGTGCTAAAATGTAAAAAATAGACGTATTTGCAACATTTAAGCGTAGTATTATTACATTTTTACAGCTAAAAAACGTAAAATATTTACGAATCCATCATGAAATCGTTTTATTTTAAAAATACAAAACTTTATTCTGGTAAAAACATTTTTTTTTTGTTATATCATAAAGATATCTATATAATTTCCCTTTGACCATTTTATTGATTAATGTACGATCCCTTAAAACTACCCCAAACCTAAACCTACCAATTTAATACAGAATATAAAGAAAATAAAAGGTAAAACGTTGGAAAATGACGATTTTGATAACAATATAGCATTAAAAAATATTTTGAACGGCTAATCCTACACTTACCCCTAAACCTACCCATTAGCATTTATTAAAACAACGTACTGTTATAAATCAAAGCATAACAGACAGACCAGTGTACTCACTATAATTTATTTATTGCAAAAATGTCAAAAGCGGTACCAAAAGTAGTTCAAATGAAGATGTGTTGCAGTCGCAGTCCTCTCTGGTGGTATACAACGTTAATAGTTTTGTATGAGGTACAGAGCAGAATGTTAGCTTAGCTATTAATCAATGAAAATATTAATCCGGCTTCTCTCCGTGAAGTTGCGCGTTTCCCATTTCAAATACAAATCAACTGAAACACGGCATGTCAAAATCTGTGACGAAGCAGGCGAGAGCCAATGAGCGTTCGATGCCACTGCCGTAAATCATGTCGTAACGCTACATGAGGGCGCGTTTTTTAAATTTGACGCTACTGAGAGGAGATGAAGACTAATGGAGATGAAGATCACCGGGCTCAATTTGGATTTGTTTCTCGCAAACATATGGATTCTAACGATTTGGATTACAGCAAACGAATAAAGTGTTGCGTTTTGTGAATTGATGTTGTGTTTTGGTGTATCTTGTGATCGCCAGTTGCTGAATAGGAGAAAATGCCTTTTTATGTCTCACAGCAAACAACAAGCTAATTACTAAAAAATGGTTGGCAAGAATGTTATTCATCTGACGGTTTTAAAATTCAGTCTTCTTTTAACATTATCTAGTCATCCGAAGTTTGTAGCAGAAGTCACGAGAGCAAAATGTTATTTTATATTTCTGTTATTTTATATGAAATAAGTAAATAAATAAGTTTGATTATATGTTAATCAAATAATTGATTAACTTAGTAAAATGCATTTAATAAATGTGACTGAAAACATGTATTGATGTGACTATTGGATATAAAATAAACAATATTAATGCCACGATTTATGGGAGTCGGTGGCTGGTAACTACACGTTCATACTTGGATACGTAGATAATTTACATTTTAGTGCTGTCAATACGTCTATATTGTACATTTGAGTGCTGTTAATAAGTCAGTATTGTACGTTTTATTGTGTGTGAAAACGTTAGTAAATGTACGTGTAGTAGAATCACACATTTTCATGAGATCACGTTGAATAAACCATTTTCTCACAACATGTTAAAGCCGCGATCGAAATACAGAACATCACACAAATATATAAAAGACCATTTTGATAAATAAACTTAAAAATATACCTGCCTAGAGAGGAAAAGAACACTTTGAGTGCATTTACATGCACGTTCTGAAGCCGATTGTGTCTAAAGCGGGTGAAGACGTACGCGAAGCTCAGCCCCGCCTCAGGATCTCACTCACACCGCCACCTGACGCGCACATTATACACGCGAGCTCAATTTTGAATTGACTGACAGATGAGCTGCACGAAAGCGCTCTGTGGTGCAGCAGGACAACTTTAAACAACTTCCTGAGTGGCCGCAGACAGGCGGTGTGCGTACACTCATTGAACGTGTTCTAATTTTAAAGGCGCGGTGCGAAGCTCAGCGCCCTTAAAGGGGTCGCACACCGATGCTCAGCTCAGCTCAGCGCCGCGACACGGCTTTAAAATATTGAGCACTCCCATATTGCCAAAATAGTATGATCCTCGTTTCATAACACCCGCGAAGATTCGAGGTGGGCGAATCAGGCTCTGCATATCGATGCATCGAATCTTCGACTATTCGGGGTCACCCCTAATATGCATTAACAAAGTTTTAGAATTTAGCTACATTTGAAAAAAAGGGTCTTAAATAAATAACAATTATTATTCATTTATATTTTAATTCTATAATAATTATTAATTCATTTTTAATTGAATGATCAGTTCAATACAACCTACACACCGGAAGACTTTATAGTACTATGAGAAGTCATTGCAGGGGAGAAATAATAATGTCTATTATTGTTAATAATGATGATTAAAATAATATTTAATTTATATAATTGTATATGTTATATATTGATAAAACATTAGACTCAAATTGTTATGCTATATGATAATATAATTTATAATGAAAAAAACAAACAAAAAAACATCTGAAAAATAAAATCAATAGGCAACACAGAGCTGTGAAGATTGGTTGGAATTAGATTGTTGGGAAAATGCATGCGTATGTTCAAAGTCTGTTGTGCATGTGTGTCAATACATTTTATGTTTACAGTTTTTGCCAAAACCATCTTCCAAGTCTTTTTTTTCTTTCTTGTCTATGAAGGCAGAAATATTCTCTCAACACGTCTTCTCAAGTATGTCTACAAACTGTCCAGGAATCCCATTAATTCCTGCTTTGAAATGAAGTTGGTTTGGGATGGACAGAGACAGCTGGACTTCGGATAACTTTGTATGTGTGTGTGTGCATGTAGATAGAGGGCATTTTTTTCTTGAAACTTCTTATGAACCTCCTTTGAGCTGTCTGCGAGCATGATGAAGGCATATTGATGGTTTTTCCATGGTCATGGTACAGTCCGCAGAGAGCTGAAGAAAAATAGAGAAAAAGATGGTGCTTTATGTGCATTTTTTGTCTATAATGATGTATTTCTTATTACAGTGTAGTCTCAGCTGATAATGTTGTAGGGAGAGTATCTTCCTGATTTATCACTGATTTATTACTGTATTCTTTTACTGCACAGGTACCTTCATACCAGGGGCGTAGCCATCTTTTCAGAAGTGAGGGGGACAGAATTTTTTTTTTTTTGGACCAATATAATTTATTGCATCTCTTGCTTTTAATTGGGCAAGATATCAAATACACTGCTGAACAATAACCACTAATTAATATCTATAATATTATTCTCCTATTTTTTGTGCCAATTTTATGATTGGTTTATATACTACAAACACTTCTACATTAAGACTCCATAGATTTTTTGCAATGTAAAAAAATATAGATATATTCTGATGTAAACCATGCTGTTCTCTATGTGAAGATATAGAAAAGTTTAATTTATTCCTGAGATCAAAGCTGAATTTATCATCATTACTCCAGTCTTCAGTGTCCTATGATCCTTCACTAATCACTCTCATATCTGGGATCTGATGATCACACACACATTTATGATTATTATCAGTTGTGCTGCTCATGGTGCTGCTTAATTTTTGTGGAAACCATCTAAACATTTGTGGTAAAATTAAAAAAGAGAGAAATTAATACTTTTGTTGATCAGACATGCATTAAATTAATCACAAGTGATATTTTTAATATTACAAAAGATAATCATTTATTTAATGAATGCAAATAAATGCTATCGATTGAACTTTCTATTCATTAAAGAATACTGAAAAATAACATGTAGGCTATCATGGTTTCCACAACATTTTTAAGCAGCACAACTGTTTTCAACACAGATAATAATCATAAATGTTTCTTGATTATAAAATCATCATATGAGAATGAATAGTGAAGGATGTGGCACTGAAGACTGGAGTAATGATGATAAATTCAACTTTGATCACAGGAATAAATTACTATATTCACATAGGAAAAAAGCTGTTTTAATTTGTAATAATATTTCACAATATTACTATTTTTGATTACATAAATGCAGCCTTGGTGAGCAGAATACTAAACATTAAAAGCTGCATTATTCATATGATAGCCTATACTTTATTGTCAATAAATAGCCTTGAGATGACTTGAAAAACACACATAAAGCATATATTGTCGCAATCGTCTGATTGTCGTCGTCACGTTTCATAACTCATAACGATTGTTTTCCTTCAGCTGCAGCTCCAGCGTGACTGGATATTACCTCTACGAATCCGCTTTTGACATTCTGTGAGAGCGCCCTCCTCATATTTAGATGCGAATAAAATGACAGGTCATGCATAGATTATTTTTTTGTCTCTGAATTTAAATCTTGATGTATTCACATTGGTTTCTATGTAAATACACTTGCCCGTGACCTCAAGAAGCGCGCAATCAAACCAGATTAAAGAAATCTGTTTTTAGCGTCCCTGTTAATTTGCCCGCCCCCGCGCAGGTAACGCCGGTTCGGATCCCGCTCGGAGCGGGTCGACTAGGATCGGTGAGACCCAGTAAAAGTGCGGGGGACGAAAATACATTTTATTAAAAGTGAGGGGGACACGTCCCCCGCGTCCCCCGCGTAATCTACGCCCATGCTTAATACACTGAAACAGCTAAGCCATGCTCTCCATCAAAATCAATACTAATGTGTGCGTATGTTTGTTTTTGCGTGTATGCTTTTTGCCCTAATTGCAGAGACGTTTGAAGTGGTTTCAAAACACCACAGCCTGAAACTGCATCTTCACAGCGTTGTGAGTCTAAAGAGAAATGTAAGGAAACTTCAAGTCCTGCAGACTGTTCTGAAGCTGAAAGATGCTGCTCTGGTAAACACTGTATAGAAGTACAGGGAGAACGCATGTTGCTTTCCAATGTTTACTTACACTGCAGAATATACTTTTAATATTGTGTCTTGTTTTCAAGAAGTCAAGTAAAAATTTTGACATACAGTAATAATTGCTCTGTGTGTTAATAAATGCTTTATTAACTTGTATTTCTACTGTAATTCATGATTCATTCAGGTAGTTATAAAACATTTAGCAGTTAACTATTTTTTGTGAGCTCATATAAAGTGAGAACTATTTAGATTTAAAGGAATTTATTTATTTATTAATAAATAACAACAACAATTTTTGCTAGTAGGCAGAAACCTAATTCTGTGTAAGTCTGATTATTTTACACAACTTCTCAACTAAACTCATCTTGTTTTAATGATGATATTAAAGGTGCACTATGTAGTATTTTTGCAGTAAAATATCCCAAAACCACCAGGCCAGTGTTATATATTTTGTTCAGTTGAGTTCTTAAAATCACAAATGTTTCCAACTATTAGTAAAATGTGAGAAAATTGCTAACCAAGGAGCTGGGACGTCTGAGGGAGTAGCCTGTCAGTTGCGTCATATCTGCGTTCCCCTCGGTTTCATTTGGCAGAAGCGCTTTTACTCTCAGCAGTGTGAACAAGTGTCACAGCAGCCGCTGAGCGAACGCCATAACATCATTTAAAACACATTTAAATGTAGAGCTGTCCCGTCATAATAAAAGTTCCATGTGCTTGGCAACATTCGCTCCAGCGGCCTTGCTCAGCTCCTCAAAACTCTGTCCTGCTCTGCTTCATACTACAGTAACATTAATAATCGCATCCATGAACAAGATTTCTGCCCGAGTCCTATCTCGATTCTTTTCTACTGGCTATGAGGTAAAGACCACATGTCCCAAGATTTTGAACTCAAACTTGGCGTCATCCAACCTGGTCTCACAGAATTCCGTGAAATCAACACGGACCCTTAACTCAAAAATCCGTGGTAATTTCACGAAATCGCCAAAAATTCCGTGATGGTCCACGGAAGTGATGCCTGTGTAAGTCAATGACAGGCAGCATCCGTGGTCCACACACGACTTCCCAACACTCATTATTTGCATTTGTAAAAGTAGACATGATTTTATGAATATTTATAGCCTACTTTTATATTTCGGAGCAACTAACTCCACTCCTACCCTAAACCTACCCACTCAACAATATAAAACACATAACAGGCAAATAAATGTACAGTCACAGTTATTTATTGCAAAAACGGACCAGAAACAGTATAGAAGTATTAACTCATGTTGCATTCCAAGTCTTCTGAAGTCATACGATATCTTCATGTAGTTGATCTTAATGTTTTAATCGTTGAAATGATGATCGCGCTCCACACACGCACTCGTTCATATTTCTCATGATTCAAATGATACAGACGACAGCATGATGACGCGTTCGGTCACGAGACACACGAGAGCCAATGGCATTTTACAATCAAAGCTGACGTAATGACGCAATTGGTCACGCGACACACGACAGCCAATGCTGTCAAAGCTGACCTGTTGTTTCTTCCGGCGGCAATATTTTAAATGTATTAATATTCGCCGGATGGACTCAATGTTTCTGATCGTTTTTGGGGATTTTCTTCACACAAATCAATCGTTTGGCCTCGGAACACTTGGAATATTTGTACTTTCTGAATAAATTGTGCATGCCGTATCTGTGTATCTGCCTGTTATATCCTGTTTTTTTATAATACACAAATCGGTTAGCCTAGAAATCTATACGCACCCTAGTGGCAGCAAATTTAATTTGCCCGCAAGTGTCGTCTAAGAACTCTCAATACCATTCTGAGCTGTATTCCTCAAAATCTGGAAGGCCCAATCACATCATGTATAGAGTCGGTGGGCGGGGCCATAATGGCGACGGCCGAGTTGCGTTTGCGTGCTTCTAGTAAACACATAAACTGGCGAACGGCGGCGGTCTTTCGAATCAGCTTTGGCCGCGACTTGAAGAAGACTTGGAGTTAAGCTTTTCTCTGAGAAAAGAACAAAGAGCGGCACTGAAGTCATTCTTAAAAAGTGAAGATGTGTTCAGAGTTTAGCCGACCGGACACGGCGAATGTTTAATCAGTCAGCGAGCTCTGCTTCACCTTCGTTGCTCTGGTTGGTTGTAGCGCTATCCTATCGCGTGCAGAGGGAGTTTGAAAGACAACCGTTTATCCCGCCCCTCGGATTGAGCTGTCAATGGTGAGTTTCCAGACCAAACATCTTGATGTGAGTCTGGCTTGTCAGGCTACAAATCGGTAGGTTTAGGGAAGGGATTGAATTACGTGTTCAAAACGTGTCTAAATAAAAAAAAAAAAAAAAAAATAAAATAATTATGCTGACTGAATCAAACTGACGAATGTAAGGTGTTGGAACACGGAATCCGTGTGTGGACCACGGAGGTTGCCTGTCATTGACTTACATAGGGATCACTTCCTTGAACCCATCACAGAATTTCCGGTGATTCCGTAAAACTACAACGGATTTTTGAGTTAAGGGTCCGTGATTTCATGGAAATCTGTGAGATCAGGTTGCGTCATCAAACTACGCTTTTCTTTTGAATAGGCGCCCTCTAGCGGACGGAAAAATGACATTGTAGCTTTAAGATATTTTAGTGGAAAACATTTGCAAGGTTATGATTACTGGAATTTGTTCTGTATCATTAGACTGTTAAAGTGCACCTATTTTGCTTTTTTTTCTGATGTGCTATTACCTTTCATTAACTCTGTAATATAGCTGTTTGCTAATGTAAAATGTCTTCCTGAACGAAACAAGTTGTCAGTAATTCCATTCTTCCTGCATGAAACTACTTTTATGCCTGTATCAAGAGCTGTGAAATCTTCCAGAGCTCAAATTCAGATATGCTGATGGACATTTAGTTTCCGGCACACTCTCTAAGAGGTAGACCAATCACAACAGACGGGGCCATATAACCAATCAGAGCACTGTAGGCTCTCAATATGGAGGGGTTTAGAGAGAGAAAATAGGGGATTCTGCAAGGTATATCATGAGAAATTTTTGTTTTTTGACCTGCATGTAAACATGTTGTAGAATAAAATTATAAAATAAAATTAGGAACCTTTGAAATATCATAATAGGAGCACTTTAAGCCACTGGCTGGTCAGTAAACCAGCAAATCAGCTGCCTTTATTTTCAGACACAGATGTAGTATAAGAGCAGCGTTACTGGTGTGGCTTCCCTGAGGAATGTCTATGCGTGTGTGATTCCAGCAGGCCTCCCCTCAGTGTGCATTCAATTACCCTGTCTAAGAGGGCCACACATGCGCCCTCACATATCAATGAGACCTTACTTTGTATTGGAGTGTGGAGAAAAACACAATGTGAGAGGGGAATATTAATCCAGCTATCAGTGAGTGAGTATGTGTGTGTGTGTGAGTGTATAATAGGAGTTTTATGATGCATCTCACATCACATTTCAATCAGCACACTCATATGTCATAATTTCATGCTTCCTCCATTGTCTCCGTGACCTCAGCTGCTACATCTCGCTGTGGATTATTTCTTTCGCTCGGGGCTTTTTGTTTTTTGTATTTGCCCTGTGATTTGCGTATGGAATAGCAGTGTGTTTACACCATGTCCACTGGTGG
This sequence comes from Pseudorasbora parva, assembly GCF_024679245.1. Classification (NCBI taxonomy): domain Eukaryota; kingdom Metazoa; phylum Chordata; class Actinopteri; order Cypriniformes; family Gobionidae; genus Pseudorasbora; species Pseudorasbora parva. Next base: position 7,074,160 of record NC_090190.1, read on the forward strand.
CTCCCATGATAATACGTAAAGGTTTAAGCCATTAGGCGATCTCAAGTGTTGGGTTACGACACAAACAGAACTAAATAAATGCAATGGCTTAAAGGATGTACAGTCAAACTCTGCAGTATTTTGGTGCAAATTCAATGATCACTGGTATGTGATTAGATATTATGCAAAGGAAAATATTTTTTTTTTTTTATTTAGTTAATTTATAATATAATCCATAATGTAATATAAAATAATTTAAATGTTTTGCTTATTTTTGCTTATCATTTTAATATCTTGCTTATGCACAGTATAATTGTTCCTATTATTATGCATCTGTTATGCACTCTGTAAAGTCTCCTCCAGCACATCCCAAAGACTTTCAATGAATTTAAGGTCTGAACTTAGAGGTGCCGATTCATGTGTAAAAATTATCCTTCATGCTCCCTCCAAACCATTCTTTCACAATCTGAGCCTGATGAATCTTGACATTGTCATCCTGGAAAATCGCCATGATGTGTCTTCTTCACAGTTGTTTACTAAATGAAAAGCTTCATACTCCATCAATTAGCGTTAGAACTGTTGCCAAACATATAGCATGCTAGAAACATAATAACCACTTCAATAATGATCCGAATCAAAATGCGTGTTTATTTAAATGCAATGTGTGGACTTTTTACGACCATTTTTTCATATTTCCATTTAACAAACAAAAAAAAAAAAGTTTTATTATTAACAGCCACACCCACCCCACCGCTAAACCTACCCAGTGATTTATAGTACAGAGCCCTGGAGAGACGGAAGACAGGGAGAGAGAGAAGAACTACTGACGTGTCCCCCCAGAGTTCCCGGATGCCCGTAACCCGGAAGTGATTACGACGAATTATTGAGTTTGAGCTTGCACTGTGGTGCTATCACGAGTTACCTTGAGTTTTCAAATAAAGAGAACGTCAGTAGTCCAGCTGACCCCTGTGTCCGCTTCCTTACCCCACACACGATCCTCTACATACATATTCCAAAAAAAGTTGGGACAGGTAGCAAAAATAGGCTGGAAAAGTTAAATGTACATATACAGTAAGGAACAGCTGGAGGTCCAATTTGCAACTTATTAGGTCAATTGGCAACATGATTGGGTATAAGAAGAGCCTCTCAGAGGGGCAGTGTCTTTCAGATGTCAAGATGGGCAGAGGATCACCAATTCCCCCAATGCTGCAGCAAAAAATAGGCTGCGTAGAAGAAGTGTAGAAATGGCCAGCCTGCAGTCCAGATCTTCCACCCATAGAAAACATTTGGCGCATCATAAAGAGGAAGATGCGACAAAGAAGACCTAAGACAGTTGAGCAACTAAGTCTGTATTAGACAAGAATGGGACAGTCTGTTGCAGACTATTATAAAAAGAAGCGGAGTTGCCACACAATGAAGAAGAAGAGGAGTTGCCACCCAACTTTTTTTTTTTAGATGTGTTGATGCCATGAAATTTAAAATCAACTTATTTTTCCTTAAAATTATACATTTTCTTTAAACATTTGATATGTCATCTATGTTGTATTCTAAATAAAATATTGACATTTGAAACTTCCACGTCTCAACTCATGTATGTACATGATATTTTGCAATGCTCTATCAATTGATAGATACGCAATACGCAAAACCCAAAATATGACACAAATGAAGGGAAACAAAAACATTAAAATGAAAGTGTCCTGTTGTCGAAGAGTGCCGCTCCTCTTTGGTAAACACTCTTAGGGGTCGTATTTCAGGGCAGTGACAAACAGCCTATATAGGTGTATTGGTTGGCGGACATGTTGACTTATTGTATTCATATTGTATTGCAAAACACCTTTGCTGATATTGATGTGGGATACGGGTAAATCTAGGGACAGGTGTGGTGGTGTGGGTGAATTTAAGAGTTAGGTATAAGGGATGTGTCAACAGTGTAATTATAAATGTAACTACAGAAATTAATTTGGGTCATTTTTCAAATGTAAGTACACAATTAAGTGCATTGTATCAAATTGGGCCCCATTTGGCTATTTAAATCTGAACAGGCCAAGTGGTGTATTATGTAATATAATATAGATGAATATCAATGTTTTGTTTTATTCTAGGGACTTTTTTGTTTACTTTTGTGCGATAAACAATATCGGTCGTCCCTTTAGTCCTGAAGCAAAATCTGAGCCACTGATCTACAGGATCTGCAGGAAATCTGTCTCAGCTCTTTGTCTTCATGTCATTGTTTTATTACCGTCTGCCGTGTGCACGGGGGAAGCAAAATAAATAACAGACAAAACGCACTGTGAATTTGAGGACGTGTACGTATTTGTTTATGCTAGCATCACTGGATTATGAATATTGTGCAGTGGGACATTATTTACAACGGAGAGCCTGTCCGTGCCAATACCTCTGCAGATTCATCTTCAATCTAGTGTATTCTCACCACAACTCTTGCACATCCCAAAGAGTGCCCAAGTCATTTATTATATTTGTGCAGTCACCATGGAGCACAAAATGCACTGGCGCTCCGTAATGGACTGGGCGACTTATTGTTTGCAGACCCTCGTTTCCTTTAGCCGGTCGCTCTGAGAACAAAAATGCAGAGCAGAAAACGTGGGAGAAATGGAAAAAAAGAGCTTGCTCCCAAATCGGCCCTAATGCTTTATTTAAGAGCAGCCTGCGTGGAATCCATTTCACATCCTGTCTGCTGCGGCAGCCTTCCTGCAGGCGGGAGAATATTAACAGCATCTTGCCATGTCGCTTCTAGGCAAACTCAAGCGTTGTTCATCGGCCTTCTTGCAAATGTACCTTTGTCTTCAGCCATGACCCAGCTGTAATCTGGCACCCCCACCTCTGTCCAGAGAGACAGTGGAGAAAAACACGGTGAGTTGTTGGAGGGCGGTAAAGAAACCCTTAAGAGTATGTGAAAGCCTGCATATACATTATTCATGCAGTGCAAACATACTTTCTTTGTCTTTCCTGCTTTAAAGACAAATGCAATCCCTCAGTACTCACACAGCTGTTTGTCTTGTCACCTCATCAGAGGAAAAATCCATTTATCAAGACATCTGTTTTGAATGAAAGTTTGTTTCCGACCACAGAATAACTGTGACTTTTTTCTTACAATTCTGCCTTTTTTCCCCCTCAGAATAGTGAGAAAAAGTCAGAATTGCGTGATATTATATGCATGATATCGGATTTTTTTCTCCCCTCGCAATAGCGAGTTTATTTCTAGCAATTCTGACTTTTTTCTCACATTTGCAAGCTTACAACTCACAAACCTGACTTGTAACTTGCAATTCTGACTCCCCCCCCCCCGCCATAGCGAGTTTCAATTCTGACTCATAACTAGCAATTCTCACTTTTTTCCTTCTCAGAATTGTGCAATATAAATAAAGTCTTTTTATTTTTGTTTATAGTTTATATCTTGCAATGCTGACTTATTTTTCTTGCAACAGCGAGTTTATATCTCGCAATTCGGACCCACTTTATATTAGGTGGCCTTAACTACTATGTACTAACATTGTAATTAATAATTTGATACAATGCACTTATTGTGTACATACATGTTTTTATATTGTACTTACATTTAAAAAAAAATACCTGCATGTAATTACGTCTGTAAATAATTTCTGTAGTTACATTTGTAATTACACAGTTGGCCTTTCCCTTACACCTAACTCTACCCTTAAACTGACCCACACCACCACACCTGTCCCTAACTCTACCCTTAAACTGACCCACACCACCACACCTGTCCCTAACTCTACCCTTAAACTGACCCACACCACCACACCTGTCCCTAACTCTACCCTTAAACTGACCCACACCACCACACCTGTCCCTAACTCTACCCTTAAACTGACCCACACCACCACACCTGACCCTAACTCTATCCTTAAACTGACCCACACCACCACACCTGTCCCTAACCCTACCCTTAAACTGACCCACACCACCACACCTGTCCCTAACTCTACCCTTAAACTGACCCACATCACCACACCTGTCCCTAACTCTACCCTTAAACTGACCCATACACCACCACACCTGTCCCTAACCCTACCCTTAAACTGACCCACACCACCTGTCCCTAACTCTACCCTTAAACTGACCCACACCACCACACCTGTCCCTAACTCTACCCTTAAACTGACCCACACCACCACACCTGTCCCTAACTCTACCCTTAAACTGACCCATACACCACACCTGTCCCTAACTGCCTTTTTCCCCCTCAGAATAGCGAGAAAAAGTCAGAATTGCGTGATATAATATGCATGATATCAGACTTTTTTTCCCCTCGCAATAGCGAGTTTATTTCTAGCAATTCTTACTTTTTTCTCACATTTGCAAGCTTACAACTCACAAACCTGACTTGTAACTTGCAATTCTGACTTTCCCCCCCCGCAATAGCGAGTTTCAATTCTGACTTATAACTAGCAATTCTCACTTTTTTCCTCCTCAAAATTGTGCAATATAAATAAAGTCTTTTTATTTTTGTTTATAGTTTATATCTTGCAATGCTGACTTATTTTTCTTGCAACAGCGAGTTTATATCTCACAATTCGGACCCACTTTATATTAGGTGGCCTTAACTACTATGTACTAACATTGTAATTAATAATTTGATACAATGCACTTATTGTGTACATACATGTTTTTATATTCTATTATATTCTATCTTAAACTGACCCACACCACCACACCACACCTGTCCCTAACTCTACCCTTAAACTGACCCACACCACCACACCACACCTGTCCCTAACTCTACCCTTAAACTGACCCACACCACCACACCTGTCCCTAACTCTACCCTTAAACTGACCCACACCACCACACCACACCTGTCCCTAACTCTACCCTTAAACTGACCCACACCACCACACCTGTCCCTAACTCTACCCTTAAACTGACCCATACACCACCACACCTGTCCCTAACTCTACCCTTAAACTGACCCACACCACCACACCTGTCCCTAACTCTACCCTTAAACTGACCCACACCACCACACCACACCTGTCCCTAACTCTACCCTTAAACTGACCCACACCACACCTGTCCCTAACTCTACCCTTAAACTGACCCACACCACCACACCTGTCCCAAACTCTACCCTTAAACTGACCCATACACCACACCTGTCCCTAACTCTACCCTTAAACTGACCCACATCACCACACCTGTCCCTAACTCTACCCTTAAACTGACCCATACACCACCACACCTGTCCCTAACTCTACCCTTAAACTGACCCACACCACCACACCACACCTGTCCCTAACTCTACCCTTAAACTGACCCACACCACAGCACCTGTCCCTAACTCTACCCTTAAACTGACCCACATCACCACACCTGTCCCTAACTCTACCCTTAAACTGACCCATACACCACCACACCTGTCCCTAACTCTACCCTTAAACTGACCCACACCACCACACCTGTCCCTAACTCTACCCTTAAACTGACCCACACCACCACACCACACCTGTCCCTAACTCTACCCTTAAACTGACCCACACCACACCTGTCCCTAACTCTACCCTTAAACTGACCCACACCACCACACCTGTCCCTAACTCTACCCTTAAACTGACCCACACCACCACACCTGTCCCTAACTCTACCCTTAAACTGACCCACACCACCACACCTGTCCCTAACTCTACCCTTAAACTGACCCACACCACCACACCACACCTGTCCCTAACTCTACCCTTAAACTGACCCACACCACACCTGTCCCTAACTCTACCCTTAAACTGACCCACACCACCACACCTGTCCCTAACCCTACCCTTAAACTGACCCACACCACCACACCTGTCCCTAACTCTACCCTTAAACTGACCCATACACCACACCTGTCCCTAACTCTACCCTTAAACTGACCCACACCACCACACCTGACCCTAACTCTACCCTTAAACTGACCCACACCTCCACACCTGTCCCTAACTCTACCCTTAAACTGACCCATACACCACACCGTCCCTAACTCTACCCTTACACTGACCCATACACCACACCGTCCCTAACTCTACCCTTAAACTGACCCACACCACCACACCTGTCCCTAACTCTACCCTTAAACTGACCCACACCACCACACCTTGCCCTAACTCTACCCTTAAACTGACCCATACACCACACCGTCCCTAACTCTACCCTTAAACTGACCCATACACCACACCGTCCCTAACTCTACCCGTATCCCACCTCAATATCAGCAAAGGTGCTTTGCAATACAATCTGAACACAGTAAGTACACTGTACTTATTTTTTGATGTAAGTACATAGTACTTAAGGCCACCTAAAATAAAGTAGGGCCCACAATTTTGACCTTATGACTCAAATTGAGTGTTAAAAACTTGCAATTCTCAGGGGAAAAAGTTAGAAATAGAAATTATAACGTCAGAATCGGAAGTTATAAAGTTTAAATCTTGATTAAAAGGTGCAATAACTTTTTTTTTTTTTAGATAAAATGACTCCTATATAGCACTCCTACAAAATTTCTCTAATCCAAGGCTGTATTTCAGGTTCTTTCAAAGGCTATGGCTAATATGCACATAGCCGATGGTGTTTCAATAAGTCTGGAGTACAAAATGGCCATTACATTTCCATTTCAAATCCCAAGCTAACTCTCAGGAAATAATGGCTTTCCCTTGGCATGAATTCTACCTTTTATTAGGGAGAGAGAATCACTTGTTGATGCCTTAAACCCAACAGGGCTAAAATATTCCTATACGATTTTAGATTCGTTATATTTATTTATTTTTACCTAGAACTGGTGCCCCAGTTGAATGGGAATGGGATGGACTCAAAATAGGTCAGCGGTGGTTGGTTTTCTTAGAGATTTTTCCCCTTCCTTAAGAACAGTGAGATGTTTGTTTTTTAAAACCTAGTAAAAGGGATGGAAATGGATGTAGGGATATTAGCTGACTCAAATGTATTTGTCACGGCACATGTTATTCAGCTTTTCTGCAGACAAGGCAATTACTTCAGCCTGCTGTTATTACGAGCATGATGTACTGGAGAGACCTTTCTTTGGATTAATATCACAACCCTGTTCCAGATGGTTGCAACATTTTGTTCTTTTTCTGTGATCGTTTAATTTATTATTGATCAGTGTGTCCATTGCTCAGTCCAGCATGTATGTTCACTCATTCTTTTAATTCTGCCTGTCCATTTCCAACAGTCCATACAGGCAATTTTTCACTCTCCTCTAAAAGCGGTATATGAAATGTCTGCGCTAACATGTTATCAAAATGTAAACAAGGAAAATACAAGGACTTTCAGCCTAATTACTCTCTGGAGAAATTAATTATTCCTATCTTATTTTTTTTAAAAACGTCCTATTTTTTTTTTTTTTTTTTTTTTTTGCTTTCCTTTTGCCTTGAAATGTAGAGAAGATAAACCGCTGTTTGGATTTAAATAGGCAAATGCTTAAAATTAAATGATTAGATTGTTATTGAAGTGATTATTATGTTTCTAGCATGCTATATGCTTGGCATCAATATCATATTATATATGATATCATAAATTCAACATGAAAATTCTCTAATACTTTGAGTTAGTTAACATTTAGTTGCAAAGTTACTTATAGTGAAATACACTGTAACCCCAAATTACACTTAATTTGTGCTTTCTTTTGTCAGTATAATCTTCACTTTGGCAACAATTCAGGAGACTAGATGTAAATGGATTCATGATATCATAGCCCGAAAGCTGTGTTTATTCATGAGCTCCTTTGATGCTGAAACACATGAGATTTTTATCCCCTTTTAAAACACAATGAACTTTGTGTTGCTCACTAAACAAATCAATGTAAGAGTGTAAAAAATTAATGATGTGACACTGTTTAAAAACAGTAGTCTACGGGCTTTAAATCAGCTGTCGGAGGGGTTTGGGGAGTAGTAATTTCCACTGAGTGCTCTGTTAATCAGACGGCAGTGAAGGAGTGAATTAAGACCCGACTCGTAAGTCTGTCAAAATGAATTGTTTAGTGAGGACTAATGAAAAAGGCTTAGGCCTAGCCATACTCACATCAATAGATTTTTTTATGAGCTGAACCCGCTCCTGCCAGCCTGTTGCTAATTGACATGGCTGAAGGTGTTTTTCTGATGCCTTGCGGTGGAGGGCCGGGTCTCGGAGGAGTATGCCGGCTCTCTGTGGCCCGTGTCCCGGCTGCATCTTTATCACCTGGGCCCTTTCCTGCCTGGGTTTATGATGCCTAAATTTACAGCACATTGTGTCATTTTTTTCATGGCATCAGGCTGATAAACAACTTGCCCTTTCTTTTGATTCTCTGCACACATAGACAATCTCAAGATCATTTTCTTTCCTTCAGACTTGTTCATTCAAAACCCTGCATTTATTTTGTCTTTGTGTATTTTGTCTCACAAAACTGTGAATGAATGTAAATATTTTCTGACTTTTTTTTATTTGCTCAGTACACATGATTTTTTTTTGGTGGAACAGTTTTTTTTTTCCAATTTAATTTTCATACATTTAAAAAAAAAAAAATACTTCATTGCAGCCTACCGATTCTGTGATGAGCATAATATTATTATTTTAAACTCTTTGATCATGATGAGGAAAAAAAGCTCATTAAAATACTTTTGTAATTGTGTTTATTTGTTTAGGTTATTTTACTCTTTTAAATGACAAAAAATAATACATATATATATAAAGTGAGGAATATAAGTATTTGAACACCCTGCTATTTTGCAAGTTCTCCCACTTGGAAATCATGGAGGGCTCTGAAATTGTCGTCGTAGCTGCAGGTCCACTGTGAGAGACCTAATCTAAAAAAATATATAATCCAGAAATCACAATATATGCTTTTTTAACTATTTATTTGTATTATACAGTTGCAAATAAGTATTTGAACACCTGTCTATCAGCTAGAATTCTGACCCTCAAAGACCTGTTAGTCTGCCTTTAAAATGTCCACCTCCACTCCATTTATTATCCTAAATTAGATGCACCTGTTTAAGGTTGTTAGCTGCATAGACACCTGTCCACCTCATACAATCAGTAAGAATCCAACTACTAACATGGCCAAGACCAAAGAGCTGTCCAAAGACAGTAGAGGCAAAATTGTACACCTCCACAAGGCTGGAAAAGGGCTATGGGGAAGTTGCCAAGCAGCTTGGTGAAAAAATGTCGACTGTTGGAGCAATCATTAGAAAATGGAAGAAGCTAAACATGACTGTCAAGCTCCCCTGGACTGGGACTCCATGCAAGATCTCACCTCGTGGGGTCTCGATGATCTTAAGAAAGGTAAGAAATCAGCCCAGAACTACACTGGAGGAGCTGGTCAATGACCTGAAAAGAGCTGGGACCACCGGTTCCAAGGTTACTGTTGGTAATATACTAAGACGTCATGGTTTGAAATCATGCATGGCACCTAAGGTTCCCCTACTTAACCCTTTAGGTGCCAGAGTTTTTTTCCTAAAACGTTCGATTTTGACATTTTATTTGACATATATATATATTATATATTAGAATATAGGGCCCCTGCCCCGTGACACACCGTGTCTGCTCCTGCTGCGAGCAGCGTGTCCAGATCTGCCTCGTGCGCGAGTGTGCACAGCCTGGACCACTGTCATATTCATTTTGACTCCCCACCCTGCCTCCACGTTGCCCCCGAACTGTCCTATGAATACTTCGACCTCATCTAACATACGCAGTGGCATTAGACAAAGTCTCCACCACAATACTGTCGCCGCGATTGCGGAGAGGCGGACGGTCAGAAGACTCGCGCTTCATATCTATATGTTTATCTCATAATATAATCATAATGAGTCAAAAAGCCAAATTAAAATACTTAAAAACATGAAAATAAAAATGCTAATATATTTTTTTAATTAAAATATTTATAATTAAATTATTCTTGCTTATTAATATTTGAAAAAAAAGTAAGCCCGTCATGTGGTGCAAAGACATTGACACAGCATTTGTGGAACATACTCGAACATGGTAAAGTTTTCCAAAGTGTGCATACTTTTATCTGACAGGTCCAGTCTTTTATGAACGTGACTGGTATTTCAATATAGTTTCACCTCTAACAAATGCCCTTTTCTCTATTCATCTCTCTTTTCTATCTACACACATACACATTACTCTTTTAAATAATTCACAAGCAATCAACTGCATATGAATTCAGAATAAGCTACAGAAGAGATTGGAAAAGAATAGCAAGGAAATGCGGTGTTTGTGTGTGTGTGCTGGGACTGTTTTTAGATTGTGCTGACTAGCAAAGTTTCTTTAATTAGCATTTGCATGAAAAGCTTTTGCTGAGGAGGGTGAACTGGGAAGACGACGAGAGTTTAGCCGAGACCCCCAACAATTAATTCAATACGGCTCTTTAATAATGAATAAAATATTCATTAGACTGATAAGAATGGAATGATAATTTCCAGGTCAGGCTGGACTATGAGAAGATAAAGGGCGGAAAGTCCTTGCTTTGGCAGTGCGACGAGAATCTATCAGGTTCTCCTGAGGAAAGTTATTCGTATTACACTAGTATTATGGATTAGCCTCGATTGTATGATTTGTAATGGAATTTATCTGCAGAGGGCACGGGTGGGTCATGTGATCAGAAACATGGGTCAGTCTGGCCTAAATGGTTTAGGAGGCAGAAGAGATCTGAAGCAGACACCTACAATATCATACTGTACGTTTAGTGAATGATAATATACTTAAAAGCAAAGTCCCTTTAAGTCAAGTAATTTCACTCGGCCATCTTTGAAGCACCTCTAAGGCAACAATTTCAGTCATGCAAGTGCAGCTCCTATTTCGTTGAATAGGAAAACATCATATTCTCTTTAGGATAACATTTCATATTTGGGTTACTCTTTATTTTAAGGGAGTGTCTATTTACACCAAGAGCAAATATTATGCCTTGTTGGCAAGTGCTATCAGTCTTGGCTGGTCCCTGGAGCGTATGATCACACCGGTGTGATTAGAACAGTCAGTGCATCATGTGATCAGCTGCTAAATTCAGACGCGCTAAGCACTTTTCATACGACAACTACTTGTAGTGTTTTCAACCATGTAATGTTTATTTTTTAAACAATATATTTAAACTTTTTAAAATGCACACTGATGTCTTATTATAATTAGAAAACAATTTTATTAATACCAAAAATATATTTTATCCATCACCATGAAAACAATAAAGTGATATGTTCTAAATAATGCAGCGGGGGCGGCAGTGGCTCAGTGGTTCATGTAGATTGTCTACCTTCTGATTGTCTACCAGAAGGTTGGTGGTTCAATCCCCGGTTCCACCTGACCAAGTGTCGAGGTGTCCATGAGCAAGACACCTAACCCCAGCTGCTCCCGACGAGCTGGATGGCGCCTTACATGGCTGACATCGCCGTCGGTGTATGAATGGGTGAATGTGAGGCAAAAATGTAAAGCGCTTTGGATGGCCATAGGGACTGTTAAAAGCGCTATATAAATGCAGTCCATTTACCATTAAATAATGGTCACCTTGATAAACTCTCACTGGAGGGTCAGCCAGAGCATTTTAACTTCAACACTGCACATTTTGTATGTTTCCCTCATCTAACACACCTGATTCATCTCATGAGCTCTTTATTAGAGATTGAAGACCTGAAGTGGGTGTGTCAAATATGGGAGACATACAAAATGTGCAGGGCAATAATTTGTAGAGATTTGTCAGAAGAATCAGCAGTGATGAACAGCCGATTTGTACGGCGGCATCTGGCGACCAAACTACATTGGAATTCACGAACAGAAAAATCCAATAAGCCCAGAGTGGTTTGTGTTCAGACTGCGTGCTTTTAGCGAACCGTACTACAGTATAGAATGAGATCGAACCGTACCCAGACCACCTCCCGTGATGGTCTCGGCTCGGTTCGCTTTAAAGGTGTCTGAAAACCCTTAGACTACCTCTAGGAGTTGCCGAATGTGGACAAGCTTAAATTAGTTTAGACCACGTTTATGCCTGTATTTAGCATCATATGTGTGATCCGAAACACATTCAAAACACATCTTAATACCAACAGGGCTACAGTGTCAGTGCAGTCCAATCAATAATATTACTGAATATTAAGTGTCGAAACTAAGCAAACCAAAGGTGACTAGCTTAAACTGTGATTTCTCATTTATGACTGATGTTCTCAGCAATTCATTCTTTCTGAGGCCTGTGACCTTATCAGTTAACAATTCCAAGCATGAGAATCATCCTGTCTTCTAATGACGACTTGTAATCTACAGAATCTAAAAAGGAGCGTTTTCTCCACTGTAACCTAATTGTTTTTTAATTCTCTTCTGTCTGTTTTTGTGACACTGATTAGACGGCCGACAAGAAAGTAATTATCTCCAAGCTCGAACACTTGGGAGGTGTCTGCTTTTGTGTTATTTTTAGCAATCATCCATCAAGCCTGTCACACTGAACTCCATAAAAACAGATAAACGGGGGTTTATCTGTGTGTGTGTGCATGTGTATGTGTTCTGTATGTAATTATATCTGATTGTTTAAGAGGGCGGTTGTGTGATTTGGAGGTAGTGGGCTGTTGCTCAGCTGATGACAGCTGTGCTTGTCTCAGGGGACGTGTGATTCGGCACACAGTTATTAGAGGTTCCAGGTGTAGAAATGTCAGCTTTGTACGTTTTTATACATACTGATTAATATATTTGTCACGGCACATTTGCAATATTTTAATATAATTGCACAGGAAGTTTTTAACCTTTTACCATTCTTTCTCTCTAATTCATGGGTTTTATTATTTTTTTGTGTTGACACCCAAATATGATTCCTGAAATATAAAAGCAGATACAACATTTTATTTTGTAAAGACCGATTTATACTGCCTGAGATTTTTTTATTTGCTATGATGTGTTTAAATAGTTCGCTTTTGACAGTGTGCCAAAGCGAAAGGAAATTATTAAAGCACTTAAACTGGTAAAACCAATAATTAAAATAATACAAAGTACACTCACCTAAAATATTATTAGGAACACCTGTTCAATTTCTCATTAATGAAATTATTTAATCAACCAATCACATGGCAGTTGCTTCAACGCATTTAGGGGTGTGGTCCTGGTCAATATATTTCTTGAACTCCAAACTGAATAACAGAATTTGAAATAAAGGTGATTTAAGCAATTTTGAGCGTGGCATGGTTGTTGGTGCCAGACAGGCCAGTCTAAGTATTTCACAATCTGCTCTGTTACTGGGATTTTCACGCACAACCATTTCTAGGGTTTACAAAGAATGGTGTGAAAAGGGAAAAACATCCAGTATGCGGCAGTCCTGTGGGCAAAATCCTTGTTGATGCTAGAGGTCAGAGCCGACTGATTCAAGCTAATAGAAGAGCAACTTTGACTGAAATAACCACTCGTTACAACCGAGGTATGCAGCAAAGCATTTGTGAAGCCACAACACGCACAACCTTGAGGTGGATGGGCTACAACAGCAGAAGACCCCACCAGGTACCACTCATCTCCACAACAAACAGGAAAAAGAGGCTACAATTTGCACAAGCTCACCAAAATTGGACAGTTGAAGACTGGAAATGTTTTGCCTGGTCTGATGAGTCTCGATTTCTATTGAGACATTCAGATGGAAGAGTCAGAATTTGGCGTAAACAGCATGAGAACATGGATCCATCATGCCTTGTTACCACTGTGCAGGCTGGTGGGGGTGGTGTAATGGTGTGGGGGATGTTTTCTTGGTACACTTCAGGCCCCTTAGTGCCAATTGGGCATCATTTAAATTCCACTGCCTACCTGAGCATTGTTTCTGACCATGTCCATTTTGACCACCATGTACCAATCCTCTAATGGCTAGCAGGATAATGCATCATGTCACAAAGCTCGATTCATTTCAGATTGGTTTCTTGAACACGACAATGAGTTCACTGTACTAAAATGGCCCCCACAGTCACCAGATCTCAACCCAATAGAGCATCTTTGGGATGTGGTGGAATGGGAGCTTCGTGCCCTGGATGTGCATCCCACAAATCTCCATCAACTGCAAGATGTTATCCTATCAATATGGGCCAACATTTCTAAAGAATGCTTTCAGCACCTTCTTGAATCAATGCCACGTAGAATTAAGGCAGTTCTGAAGGCGAAAGAGGGTCAAACACATTATTAGTATGGTGTTCCTAATAATCCTTTAGGTAAGTGTATGTTCCATATAATAAGTTGACAGCATATCATTAATTATGAGAATAATTTAAAATGGTTACACGCACACACGCACACACGCACGCACGCACGCGCACGTACGCGCACGCACGCACGCGCACGCACGCGCACGCACACACACATTAATCTTTCAATCTTGTTTGCATTCTCACACAAGCTTACTCTTTTCTCAAAGGTCTTGGTTATCTCATTCAGACTCTAATTCTAGTGCCTTATTGCCCCCTCTGTGATGCTCAGTTTGAACACACATTTATGAGTGTTGTTCCCCTGAGAGAAATGTGGATGTGAAAATAAAGCCCTTCTCTACTTACCCTCAGGCCAAAATCAGCCCCCTCCAACTATTACCCACTAAACAGTGACCTGGGACTCTGTGATAGGGAAAGATTTAGTGTGCTAGTGCTAGTATGGTGCTAAGCAGCACAGTCATAAGCGGTTGGTTGACAGCTCGATGAAGTGACTTTTAGGAGGAGAGTGTGTTTGCTGATTGGATCCTATGAGGCTGTGCATGGGAATGTCCTGGATATGGCCTTTGATTGACTGCATGTGGGGAAATCGTTTTATTCAACTCAACTGCTTCTGTTTCTCTCTTTTTCTTGCCATCTTAAACAATTTTCCTCTGTCTAGCTCTCACTTGTTTTATGTCTTCCTTTCTGTTTTGTCCCTTTATTGTTTATTTATCTTTTTTTCCATTAAATTTAATTTTGCAAATAAATTGCTTAATAAACTCTTTTAAACTGGCTTAATAAACTATTTTATGGAAACATGTTCAGGATTCTTTGATGAATAGTAAGTTGAAAAGAATAATTATTTATTAAAATAAAACAGTAAGCACCAAAGAAGCTGTGGTTTACAGTGATAACAGCTAAGGGGCGTCATTAGAATAATAATAATAATATTAAAAAACCTTAGCTGTTATAAATTCACTGTAATCCACGGCTTCACGGGGCTTATTGCTTTCATAAAATAAAATTAAAATATATAAAGTAAAATATAAAGTAAAATCACTTAAGGCCTTCATTTCGCACCCGACCTAAAATAGTACCTTAAACCATAAAATAGGACCATAAACAGCAACCACTGATCTATATAAATGTTCTCTAAATAGGTAAGTGACAGCAAGATAAGTTATATTACTACGCCATTAGATGGTGGCAAAGACTTTATGTCTTAATGAGTGAGTTTCTCACTAGCGAAGACTTTTATATTGAAAGGACTGACACTTGTGTGAACACGGAGGAGCAAGACAGTCAATCACAAAACAATCAAATGAGCACTGTCACTGTCAGGACATGGGGAAACCCATTTACTGTTAAGAGGAAAAGATAATGCAGCGGACTGTCACATGTCTAGTCTTCGTCTCCTGTGTTTTTCCCCCTGTACTTCCTGGTTTCTGTTTTGTCACATGTTCCTTTGTTCTGAGTTTCCCGCCACTGTTCAGTCCCCTCGTTAGCTTTAGTTATGTCAGCTGTATCCAGTCATCGGTATCATCGGTATCACCTGTTCCTCTCGTTTGTCTAGTCATCAGTGTGTGTATTTAGTTCCCTTGTGTTCAGTCCTTCCTTGTCCGGTCTCCGTTATACCCATGTTGTTGTTGTTCCTGATTAGATAAGTGGTCGATGTATCTTGTAAAGTCCAAAGATGGGTGGTCTACTATTTCGGTTAGAATTCGAAGAATTGACTCACACTCTAACGGCTAATATTGCCCACAACCCATTGCAAGTTGAGCAGGATTGAATTAGAACTACAAACGTGGATAACAAGTGTGAAAAAAATGACAAAAAAAGAAGGATGAGCGGTTCCAACAAAGTAAAGAGGATTTGAGTGATTAAATGAATAATCATTATCTAACTTGACGAAAATATATTTATTGAATGTTTATCTACATTATATTTCATCTGCAACTGCATTGTGAACTATTGCAATAATATGTTTGGCCATTAAGTTTTAAATGCATTATATTTAAATTGCAAACAAGAGGAAAGTCTTAGCCTAAAAGACCCACGGCATGCAGATCAACATGCTACTACCTTTCTCTCCGATACAGTAGGAAATTAAATTATAATGAATGTGGAGGATTTTAACTAATGTAACGCATGTAACTAAGCGACAGAGCTGTCCGTTAAAAAGGACAAAGAAGTGTGTCAAAAAGATAGCATACTCTTCTGCTACACACTCAAAAGTATGTATGTAGGCAAATTGGGATGCAGCAACAAAGAACCACTGGGTAAATCAGTCATTCATGATAAAACACAGCTATTGACCAATCAGAATCAAGGACTGGAACTAACCATTTTATAAAAAGAAAATTGTATTGACCCCAAACTTCTGAATGGTATATAGGCCTGTATCACATGTGAGCAACATATTATGTGTTTGTTTCTATGCTATAGCTGTTAAATAGGACTCAGTATGACAAAGGAATCAGTCATTCCCCCCAAAAAAATGCTTAAAATGTCATTACTATCACCATTATTTCCAGCACAAAAGAGTCATATAATTCACATAATCCCCAAATGTGATTCAAAACTCGTCTGGCTTGCTGTGCACAGTGGTGTTTGTATTATATAAAAATGCTTCTCTACATTTTACATTTACATTTATTCATTTAGCAGATTTTTTATTCAAAGCAACTTACAAATGAGGAGTACAACAAGCGATTCATCTTAAAGAGGCAATAAACGCGAGAAGTGCTAGTAATACAAAACCTTCAGCCATTGCTTAAAATAGTACAAACTAGAACATGGAGGAATTAAGGACTAGTAAAATCATAGACATTTTTTTTTCTGTCCTCTAAAATGCATAAAGTTTTTGTGTTCATGAGTCCTCTTTGTGGCTGTTATGCGCCCTTGATGTGCTCTTTTGCCTTTTGGGACAGGGTCACACACACTGACAGAAGTATGTTTAAGGTCTCTCGGTACCTTATGGATGTTAGGTCTCTCTCATAGTGTGGCTTTTCATTAACAATAGACCCCGTAGGCTTTCAGAATGGACATTAGTTACTGCTCCAGCAGTCTACTGAGACACATGCACAAAGTTGATT
The DNA here is from genome assembly GCF_024679245.1 of Pseudorasbora parva. Classification (NCBI taxonomy): domain Eukaryota; kingdom Metazoa; phylum Chordata; class Actinopteri; order Cypriniformes; family Gobionidae; genus Pseudorasbora; species Pseudorasbora parva. The sequence goes on from NC_090190.1 coordinate 7,091,369, forward strand.
GATTTGTTGTATTTTATTGTTATTCTTTATCATCCTCCTGCTCTCTCTTTCTTTATCCACTTCTCTCTCTCCCAGTGCTTTAAATCCCACGACGGGCCCATACAGTGGTCAGGAAAAAAGCAGGGAGTTTGTGTGTGTGTGTGCTCAGGCAGATGAATGTGTCTGTCGGATCAGTGTTTTGGTCCATTGTTTGTGTCGGGCTCTCTCTCGTACACTGAGAGTCATGTGGTGATGGAAATGAATGGGTATTGTTGAGAGTTATCTGTTATGCGGTGACACTGCATCATTACGAGGCCTCTGCCATGATGCTTCTGCAGAGCATGGCCAGCCCGAGGGGACAGGCAGATTAGAAAACACATACTGTAGATGCTGTTTGGTTTTACACAGAAAAAGAGAGCAAGAGAGACTGAAATTTGTAGGAATTACCCTTACATGTGCCCTTATGACCAGGGCCGTTTGAAGGAATTTGGGGGCCCCAAGCAAAATGGACATGGAAGCCCCCCCAATACCAATACCCAATGCCTGTTAACAAACAATGAAATTATAATTAAAGGGTTACTTCAGCGATTAGCATATGGCTTTGTATCAGTAGAAACCCTGGAGTATATTTCAAATGATTGTGCTTTCCCCCCTCATATCCCCCTGAGACAAGAGATTTATGCATTTTATTTCTGGAAAAATTCCTCCTATGATGCAAATGGACGATATTTGTATCATCGGAGGAATGTTTGCCCAAAGGCTAAAGACTACAGCCAGCAGAGGGAGCCATTTCCAGATGTTTTGAAATCTGCGCACGGGGGATGGGAGATTACACTCAGTTCGCAGGGAGAGCTCAGCTTGCAGCTACAGGCACTCATTTAAACGGAGCTATGGTGAGCAATGTAAGTCTTCTAACTTCTCAAATTAATTTCTATGAAAGTTAAGCTTGCAAAGGCATGAACTGAAACGCGTGCCAGACTGAACTCGCGTTGTGAATGTATGCCGCGAGTGTAGTCGCGATTACCTCAGCTCTCATCACGGGAGCTCATTTATCTCACTCCTGCAGTCAGTGCTCAGTGCTGTGATACTCGCGCGGTGACTCACTCATTATATTGAACAGACACGTTCAGTTTTTAATTGTAGTGTCTTCTCTAACTCAGTCACTGTAATTAAGTTGGTGGCTTTGGGAATGGCCTCACAGGGCAGGGAAGCATTCTGGGAATTGTAGTCTTTCATCCCCTTGAGACAAATACTTTTTTTGTCTTTTCTCAGTCTAGAAGGTACCAAATTAAAAAATAATTTCACATTTCTACTACATTGATGACCCAGTTTAAATACAGATTCATCTTCCCAGCACTGAAGTACCCCTTTAAATGTTTACTAATTATTAATAGTGCTGTAAATTAACAGTTTATTGAAATACAGTACACATTATATCTCTCATATAATATATTAGGTATCGGCTAAATTACATTTTTTTCTAAACCTTTAAGAAACCGTTTTTAAAACATCTATAGACTTTAGATAGATAGACCAGATATTTCTAACGCTTTGTTAAGGGTTACTAGTTGGTTTGTAAACTGTCTATAAACATTATCTATATTGTTACAGTTTTTTCTGAATACTTAAACCGTAACCGTGATTCATATAGCACAATTTCTAAAACTATTAATACTTATAGCAACACCACTCACTCAGTTTGCAAAACTAAAAGCACAAACACTGCTTTGCACTCAGTTTGCAATTTTGTAACACACACTTTACAAAACCGTAGGTACAATCCACTGCACAGGACTTTTTTTTTGCAGAAGTGTAAACACAACTCACTGCTTTACACTTAATTTCTAAATGATCAACACACTCCTAGCAAAACTATACACATGTATGGCTATTATTTACACTATTTTGCCAACAGTCTGGCACGATGTCATATGTGAAAACTTTTTTGGATCATTTGTTAACTTTGCAATCAGCCTAAGCTCTCCGTGTGGAGTACAATGGAAGGAGCAGGTTGCGTGAGAAGAGTGGGAATTAGAGGAGGCAGAGGAAGAGGATGTGAAGGTGAAGAAGTAGGAGGAAGAAGAGGACGCAGAGGTGAAGAAGCGAGAGGGTGAGGACCAGGAGGAGCAAGAGGAGGACAAGGAAGAGGAAGATATAGAATTACTGATGACATCAGAGCTACAACAGTGGAGCATGTAATAAACCACGGAATGACCCTGAGGGAAGCTGGGTAACGGGTTCAGCCTAACTTGAGCCGCTACACTAGAGCAAGCATCATGAGGACATTTCGAAATGAGTATCGGTTAGTCACTTTACACTAAGTTTTGTAGCACTGCCATACTCTAATAAGAAACACCACAATAAAAATACTGAAATTATTACATTTACAGAATTGCTAGATGTCCAGATGCTTGGGGCAGAGGAAGAATGTTCACTGTAGAACAAGGGACCCAAAAAGTCAATATGGTAATTGCAAATAATTCCATAAGGCTACGAGAAACACACACTCATCACTGTACTCAACCTCCCCCCATACTCTCCATTCTTGAATCCAATTGAAGAGTTTTTCTCTGCCTGGTGCTCTCTACATCCCCATCAACACAAAGCCCTTTTACAGGCAGTGGAGGAGGCATGTGGGGATATTGAGCAGACGTTGCATGTGATGTAGACACAATTTTGTGGCCTGACCCAGAGAGATGACATGATGTAGACTGATTACTGTGAATGTTTAATCTGGCAATGAGCTCCGCTTCACGTTGCTCTGGTTGGTTGTAGCGCTATCCTATCGCGTGCAGGGGGAATTTGAAAGACAACCGTTTATCCCGCCCCTCATATTGAGCTGTCAATGGTGAGTTTTCAGACCAAACATCTTGATGTGAGTCTGGCTTGTCAGGCTAGCTCTCTGCGTTTCCAAATAAGAAAGTGTAAAGTACCGTGAAGATTAGTTCGGTGACGTAGGACTGTGTGCGACTTTCTAGTTCCCACTGAATTTCTTCCTCTGCATTTAAATTTAAAACCTGAACCTCCTCGTCGGTCCATCTGTCATATTTTTTAAACTCCATTTTTTTAAAAATTCGAATAGCAAACAACTCTTACTGCACGCTCCGCAACAGATGTTTAGGTTAAAATAAAATGCTGTGTAAACTCAACCAATCAGCATGTTCAACACATGAATCCAACCCCCGAAAATTCCTGAACTTTGAGAAAGTTTGAAAAAGTTACCTCGCAAGCAGGGACATTTTGAGGTGGGAAATGTTTGCTTCATTTAGACCCCGGTTCCTGCAGGAACACACTGAGTACCACCCCAAAGTCCCTAGTTCCTTGAGAAAGTTTCTGCGATGGAAACGGCTTTACATGATCTTGGGAGTCATGAGTTTATCACTCTGAGCATCTACAATGGTGCAAGCACCTGTAACCCTGGTTGGCAGAATTTTCTATCCTAACCCTATTTCACTGCTTCGTGTGCCATCAGAGGATTTTAAGCCACTAAACTCCAGGAAAGTTTAAAGTCTAGTGATCCAGTAATTCATTCAAAGAATCAAAGCAACACAGACTGATTACATCAAAGACGACAGAGAGAATAGAGACTCACGTTGTGTTTTAAATCCAGTGTGTTTTGAGCTCTATCATATTCTGTCATTGTTTCTGAAGAGCACAAGCCTTCACACATCACTCTGTGAAATAGAGACTGAAAGAACACCGAAACATCCCACCGCTGGCCTTTGATTCTCGGCTGCATAAAGCAAACCAGCGTCTCGCTAGTAAAGTTTTGAATGAGGTCTGCAATTAAGGTAAAGACGATTGCGGTGTTGTACAATAATCGTACAGTAAGGACTCATGAGTCTGTTATCGATGCACAAACAAACTGAGCTCTCAACTCACTGATACTTTTCAGTGTTCATATAGATTGCACACACATTCAGGATATGTTGCTGTATTTATGTCAAGGATCAGGAAGTGGAGGACCCAGATGCAGAGTGAATCAACAAGGACAGTTTATTAATAAGACAGAACAACAAGACACAAGAGGGTAGTGGATGAGTGACAGTCCAAACACCAGGGCAGGGGACAGACACCACGACGACAGGTAGGGGAGGATGACCACTGAGACCAGTCCAGGGAGCCAATGAACTAGACGACAGCTTGTGAGGCAACACCAGGCTGGGCGATGGTGGACCAATCCAGGCAGGAACCTGAGGCTTGATGTTCTCACAGAAGCAGGAGTTTTGGCTGACAGGCAGTGGTGACAGCGGCCAGGGAAAAACACTGGTCAGAAAACAACAAAGGACACACACACATACGACAAGACTCTAGACAAGACAACAAGAAACAGACAAACTAAGAACTATGACTAAATTAAACAAAAACTAAAAATAAAAACTGGAGCTAGAAAACGAAGAAAAATAAAACAAAACCAATCTCTATAAAAAGACTGAACTGAGAAAATTAAAGTGGAAAACAGGAAAAATAAAAAGGTAAGCTATCAGAACCAAGAAAACTAAACAATAAGGCTTGAAGAAATGCCAAAATAAAACCTGGAGAAAATGAGCAAAATAAAGACAGAAACTACACTAGACTCAAAAACTCAGGAACAAAGAAAAAACTGAAAATAAATGCAAAGCTAGAAAAACAGGAGACACTAAAACTAGAAAAGGCTAGACTAGGCTAGACTAGGAGCTAGAGACATGTACGCACAAGCAAACGCTCACAAACATACACAACGAACCAGCAAAGACTTGAGGGAAGGTAGCACAATATAAAGGGACCAGAGCACATGAGGAACAGGTGAGCACAATTAGTGAAACGAGGACTAGACCAGACTAAACAAGGGGGTGTGGGAACGGCAAACAAGGAGGGAGGACAGGAGGACCACATGACAAACACAAAGAGAGACAGATCCATGCACTAAGACACAACACAAACATAGAAACATTAAACAAAGACAAAACAGACAGAGCTGCCAGGGCAGAACCCTGACAGTACCCTCCCCCCAATGGACGCCCCCTGGCGTCCAAACTAGGCAAGGGAAATAAAGGCGGTAACACTTGGGAGGGTGGGCGGGGAACAAAACTAGGAGTACCAGGGCAGACAGGAAACATGGGAGGCAGAACTGGGGAGGAAATTAATCTAGGGGAGTGGTTAGGGGCTGACCAGGGGGGTGCCGACCTAGGGAACCCACAAGGACCAGGAAACAGGGAGGGTGGGATGGGAGGGGTATTAGGCACACGACCAACAAAGGCATGGGGCCTTTTCAATGGTGGGGACCTCTGACTGGACATGATTACTGGGACAGACTTAGAGACACCTTCCGGAACTGCAGAGATATCCTCCAGAAGTTCAGGGACAGATACTGGACTTGACTCGGGAGCGCCCTCCTGGGCTTGACTGGCGTGCTCAGGGACTGACTCGGGAGCGCCCTCCTGGGCTTGACTGGCGTGCTCAGGGACTGACTCGGGAGCGCCCTCCTGGGCTTGACGGGCGTGCTCAGGGACTGACTCGGGAGCGCCCTCCTGGGCTTTACGGGCGTGCTCAGGGACTGACTCGGGAGCGCCCTCCTGGGCTTGACTGGCGGGCTCAGGGACTGACTCGGGAGCGCCCTCCTGGGCTTGACTGGCGGGCTCAGGGACTGACTCGGGGACACCTTCCTGGGCTTGACTGGTGGGCTCTGGACGGCCTCCTCTGAAGCGGGCTCTGGGACGGCCTCCTCTGAAGCGGGCTCTGGGACGGCCTCCTCTGAAGCGGGCTCTGGGACGGCCTCCTCTGAAGCGGGCTCTGGGACGGCCTCCTCTGAAGCGGGCTCTGGGACGGCCTCCTCTGAAGCGGGCTCTGGGACGGCCTCCTCTGAAGCGGGCTCTTGGGACGGCCAGCCTTGAAGTGTGCCCTGGGACAGAAGGTGAAGCCCTCACTGGGTTAGGAACAGGAGATGGAGCCGACACTGGACTGCGCTCAGGGGCTGGAGCCGACACTGGACTGCGCTCAGGGGCTGGAGCCGACACTGGACTGCGCTCAGGGGCTGGAGCCGACACTGGACTGCGCTCAGGGGCTGGAGCCGACACTGGACTGCGCTCAGGGGCTGGAGCCGACACTGGACTGCGCTCAGGGGCTGGAGCCGACACTGGACTGCGCTCAGGGGCTGGAGCCGACACTGGACTGCGCTCAGGGGCTGGAGCCGACACTGGACTGCGCTCAGGGGCTGGAGCCGACACTGGACTGCGCTCAGGGGCTGGAGCCGACACTGGACTGCGCTCAGGGGCTGGAGCCGACACTGGACTGCGCTCAGGGGCTGGAGCCGACACTGGACTGCGCTCAGGGGCTGGAGCCGCTTGATTCCGGCCCTCCTGGACCAACAGATGAGGGGCATCTAGAATGGCAGCTGACTTGCAGGCATGGGCTCTCCTCTTCTTCCGCTTTCGAGGGCATGACAATTTGTAGTCGACTGGCTCTGGCCTGACAGGTGCGGGCTCGACTGGCTCTGGCCTGACAGGTGCGGGCTCGACTGGCTCTGGCCTGACAGGTGCGGGCTCGACTGGCTCTGGCCTGACAGGTGCGGGCTCGACTGGCTCTGGCCTGACAGGTGCGGGCTCGACTGGCTCTGGCCTGACAGGTGCGGGCTCGACTGGCTCTGGCCTGACAGGTGCGGGCTCGACTGGCTCTGGCCTGACAGGTGCGGGCTCGACTGGCTCTGGCCTGACAGGTGCGGGCTCGACTGGCTCTGGCCTGACAGGTGCGGGCTCGACTGGCTCTGGCCTGACAGGTGCGGGCTCGACTGGCTCTGGCCTGACAGGTGCGGGCTCGACTGGCTCTGGCCTGACAGGTGCGGGCTCGACTGGCTCTGGCCTGACAGGTGCGGGCTCGACTGGCTCTGGCCTGACAGGTGCGGGCTCGACTGGCTCTGGCCTGACAGGTGCGGGCTCGACTGGCTCTGGCCTGACAGGTGCGGGCTCGACTGGCTCTGGCCTGACAGGTGCGGGCTCGACTGGCTCTGGCCTGACAGGTGCGGGCTCGACTGGCTCTGGCCTGACAGGTGCGGGCTCGACTGGCTCTGGCCTGACAGGTGCGGGCTCGACTGGCTCTGGCCTGACAGGTGCGGGCTCGACTGGCTCTGGCCTGACAGGTGCGGGCTCGACTGGCTCTGGCCTGACAGGTGCGGGCTCGACTGGCTCTGGCCTGACAGGTGCGGGCTCGACTGGCTCTGGCCTGACAGGTGCGGGCTCGACTGGCTCTGGCCTGACAGGTGCGGGCTCGACTGGCTCTGGCCTGACAGGTGCGGGCTCGACTGGCTCTGGCCTGACAGGTGCGGGCTCGACTGGCTCTGGCCTGACAGGTGCGGGCTCGACTGGCTCTGGCCTGACAGGTGCGGGCTCGACTGGCTCTGGCCTGACAGGTGCGGGCTCGACTGGCTCTGGCCTGACAGGTGCGGGCTCGACTGGCTCTGGACTGACGGCAGTGGCCCATGAAATAGTAGGAGCTGGCTTAGGAACAACTGAGATTGGCTCGGAGACAGATACAGCAGACCGACTCGCTCTCCTCCGCCTCTTCTTTGAAGATGGTAAAGAGCCTAGAACTTGACTTGATGAGGTTGAGAGTGTTAATTGGTCATTACAAAAGAATTCAGGACGTGTCAGTGCTGCTGTTGGTGAATTCCCAATACCCCAAGTATCTCAGCCCCTCCATCTCCGACTGTGGCAAGGGGTCGTCCAGGCAGAGGTTAAAGATGTCTTTGAGGGCTGCATCCTGATATTCTAGACCTCTAGCCATAGTCCAGAACTTCTGGGCAAAGGCCCTCTCATCGAGACCCCTCTGGCGAAGTGCTGCTAGACCTTGCTGACGGGACAGTCGCTCTTGAGCCTTGGTAGGGGGACGGATCTTGAAGCTCATTCTGCTGGGTCCGATCTTGGCTGGTTCGTTCTGTCAAGGATCAGGAAGTGGAGGACCCAGATGCAGAGTGAATCAACAAGGACAGTTTATTAATAAGACAGAACAACAAGACACAAGAGGGTAGTGGATGAGTGACAGTCCAAACACCAGGGCAGGGGACAGACACCACGACGACAGGTAGGGGAGGATGACCACTGAGACCAGTCCAGGGAGCCAATGAACTAGACGACAGCTTGTGAGGCAACACCAGGCTGGGCGATGGTGGACCAATCCAGGCAGGAACCTGAGGCTTGATGTTCTCACAGAAGCAGGAGTTTTGGCTGACAGGCAGTGGTGACAGCGGCCAGGGAAAAACACTGGACAGAAAACAACAAAGGACACACACACATACGACAAGACTCTAGACAAGACAACAAGAAACAGACAAACTAAGAACTATGACTAAATTAAACAAAAACTAAAAATAAAAACTGGAGCTAGAAAACGAAGAAAAACGAAACAAAACAAAACCAATCTCTATAAAAAGACTGAACTGAGAAAATTAAAGTGGAAAACAGGAAAAATAAAAAGGTAAGCTATCAGAACCAAGAAAACTAAACAATAAGGCTTGAAGAAATGCCAAAATAAAACCTGGAGAAAATGAGCAAAATAAAGACAGAAACTACACTAGACTCAAAAACTCAGGAACAAAGAAAAAACTGAAAATAAATGCAAAGCTAGAAAAACAGGAGACACTAAAACTAGAAAAGGCTAGAAAAGGCTAGACTAGGCTAGACTAGGAGCTAGAGACATGTACGCACAAGCAAACGCTCACAAACATACACAACGAACCAGCAAAGACTTGAGGGAAGGTAGCACAATATAAAGGGACCAGAGCACATGAGGAACAGGTGAGCACAATTAGTGAAACGAGGACTAGACCAGACTAAACAAGGGGGTGTGGGAACGGCAAACAAGGAGGGAGGACAGGAGGACCACATGACAAACACAAAGAGAGACAGATCCATGCACTAAGACACAACACAAACATAGAAACATTAAACAAAGACAAAACAGACAGAGCTGCCAGGGCAGAACCCTGACAGTACCCTCCCCCCAATGGACGCCCCCTGGCGTCCAAACTAGGCAAGGGAAATAAAGGCGGTAACACTTGGGAGGGTGGGCGGGGAACAAAACTAGGAGTACCAGGGCAGACAGGAAACATGGGAGGCAGAACTGGGGAGGAAATTAATCTAGGGGAGTGGTTAGGGGCTGACCAGGGGGGTGCCGACCTAGGGAACCCACAAGGACCAGGAAACAGGGAGGGTGGGATGGGAGGGGTATTAGGCACACGACCAACAAAGGCATGGGGCCTTTTCAATGGTGGGGACCTCTGACTGGACATGATTACTGGGACAGACTTAGAGACACCTTCCGGAACTGCAGAGATATCCTCCAGAAGTTCAGGGACAGATACTGGACTTGACTCGGGAGCGCCCTCCTGGGCTTGACTGGCGTGCTCAGGGACTGACTCGGGAGCGCCCTCCTGGGCTTGACTGGCGTGCTCAGGGACTGACTCGGGAGCGCCCTCCTGGGCTTGACGGGCGTGCTCAGGGACTGACTCGGGAGCGCCCTCCTGGGCTTTACGGGCGTGCTCAGGGACTGACTCGGGAGCGCCCTCCTGGGCTTGACTGGCGGGCTCAGGGACTGACTCGGGAGCGCCCTCCTGGGCTTGACTGGCGGGCTCAGGGACTGACTCGGGGACACCTTCCTGGGCTTGACTGGTGGGCTCTGGACGGCCTCCTCTGAAGCGGGCTCTGGGACGGCCTCCTCTGAAGCGGGCTCTGGGACGGCCTCCTCTGAAGCGGGCTCTGGGACGGCCTCCTCTGAAGCGGGCTCTGGGACGGCCTCCTCTGAAGCGGGCTCTGGGACGGCCTCCTCTGAAGCGGGCTCTGGGACGGCCTCCTCTGAAGCGGGCTCTGGGACGGCCTCCTCTGAAGCGGGCTCTGGGACGGCCTCCTCTGAAGCGGGCTCTTGGGACGGCCAGCCTTGAAGTGTGCCCTGGGACAGAAGGTGAAGCCCTCACTGGGTTAGGAACAGGAGATGGAGCCACTGGACTGCGCTCAGGGGCTGGAGCCGACACTGGACTGCGCTCAGGGGCTGGAGCCGACACTGGACTGCGCTCAGGGGCTGGAGCCGACACTGGACTGCGCTCAGGGGCTGGAGCCGACACTGGACTGCGCTCAGGGGCTGGAGCCGACACTGGACTGCGCTCAGGGGCTGGAGCCGACACTGGACTGCGCTCAGGGGCTGGAGCCGACACTGGACTGCGCTCAGGGGCTGGAGCCGACACTGGACTGCGCTCAGGGGCTGGAGCCGACACTGGACTGCGCTCAGGGGCTGGAGCCGACACTGGACTGCGCTCAGGGGCTGGAGCCGACACTGGACTGCGCTCAGGGGCTGGAGCCGACACTGGACTGCGCTCAGGGGCTGGAGCCGCTTGATTCCGGCCCTCCTGGACCAACAGATGAGGGGCATCTAGAATGGCAGCTGACTTGCAGGCATGGGCTCTCCTCTTCTTCCGCTTTCGAGGGCATGACAATTTGTAGTCGACTGGCTCTGGCCTGACAGGTGCGGGCTCGACTGGCTCTGGCCTGACAGGTGCGGGCTCGACTGGCTCTGGCCTGACAGGTGCGGGCTCGACTGGCTCTGGCCTGACAGGTGCGGGCTCGACTGGCTCTGGCCTGACAGGTGCGGGCTCGACTGGCTCTGGCCTGACAGGTGCGGGCTCGACTGGCTCTGGCCTGACAGGTGCGGGCTCGACTGGCTCTGGCCTGACAGGTGCGGGCTCGACTGGCTCTGGCCTGACAGGTGCGGGCTCGACTGGCTCTGGCCTGACAGGTGCGGGCTCGACTGGCTCTGGCCTGACAGGTGCGGGCTCGACTGGCTCTGGCCTGACAGGTGCGGGCTCGACTGGCTCTGGCCTGACAGGTGCGGGCTCGACTGGCTCTGGCCTGACAGGTGCGGGCTCGACTGGCTCTGGCCTGACAGGTGCGGGCTCGACTGGCTCTGGCCTGACAGGTGCGGGCTCGACTGGCTCTGGCCTGACAGGTGCGGGCTCGACTGGCTCTGGCCTGACAGGTGCGGGCTCGACTGGCTCTGGCCTGACAGGTGCGGGCTCGACTGGCTCTGGCCTGACAGGTGCGGGCTCGACTGGCTCTGGCCTGACAGGTGCGGGCTCGACTGGCTCTGGCCTGACAGGTGCGGGCTCGACTGGCTCTGGCCTGACAGGTGCGGGCTCGACTGGCTCTGGCCTGACAGGTGCGGGCTCGACTGGCTCTGGCCTGACAGGTGCGGGCTCGACTGGCTCTGGCCTGACAGGTGCGGGCTCGACTGGCTCTGGCCTGACAGGTGCGGGCTCGACTGGCTCTGGCCTGACAGGTGCGGGCTCGACTGGCTCTGGCCTGACAGGTGCGGGCTCGACTGGCTCTGGCCTGACAGGTGCGGGCTCGACTGGCTCTGGCCTGACAGGTGCGGGCTCGACTGGCTCTGGCCTGACAGGTGCGGGCTCGACTGGCTCTGGCCTGACAGGTGCGGGCTCGACTGGCTCTGGCCTGACAGGTGCGGGCTCGACTGGCTCTGGCCTGACAGGTGCGGGCTCGACTGGCTCTGGCCTGACAGGTGCGGGCTCGACTGGCTCTGGCCTGACAGGTGCGGGCTCGACTGGCTCTGGCCTGACAGGTGCGGGCTCGACTGGCTCTGGCCTGACAGGTGCGGGCTCGACTGGCTCTGGCCTGACAGGTGCGGGCTCGACTGGCTCTGGCCTGACAGGTGCGGGCTCGACTGGCTCTGGCCTGACAGGTGCGGGCTCGACTGGCTCTGGCCTGACAGGTGCGGGCTCGACTGGCTCTGGCCTGACAGGTGCGGGCTCGACTGGCTCTGGCCTGACAGGTGCGGGCTCGACTGGCTCTGGCCTGACAGGTGCGGGCTCGACTGGCTCTGGCCTGACAGGTGCGGGCTCGACTGGCTCTGGCCTGACAGGTGCGGGCTCGACTGGCTCTGGCCTGACAGGTGCGGGCTCGACTGGCTCTGGCCTGACAGGTGCGGGCTCGACTGGCTCTGGCCTGACAGGTGCGGGCTCGACTGGCTCTGGCCTGACAGGTGCGGGCTCGACTGGCTCTGGCCTGACAGGTGCGGGCTCGACTGGCTCTGGCCTGACAGGTGCGGGCTCGACTGGCTCTGGCCTGACAGGTGCGGGCTCGACTGGCTCTGGCCTGACAGGTGCGGGCTCGACTGGCTCTGGCCTGACAGGTGCGGGCTCGACTGGCTCTGGCCTGACAGGTGCGGGCTCGACTGGCTCTGGCCTGACAGGTGCGGGCTCGACTGGCTCTGGCCTGACAGGTGCGGGCTCGACTGGCTCTGGCCTGACAGGTGCGGGCTCGACTGGCTCTGGCCTGACAGGTGCGGGCTCGACTGGCTCTGGCCTGACAGGTGCGGGCTCGACTGGCTCTGGCCTGACAGGTGCGGGCTCGACTGGCTCTGGCCTGACAGGTGCGGGCTCGACTGGCTCTGGCCTGACAGGTGCGGGCTCGACTGGCTCTGGCCTGACAGGTGCGGGCTCGACTGGCTCTGGCCTGACAGGTGCGGGCTCGACTGGCTCTGGACTGACGGCAGTGGCCCATGAAATAGTAGGAGCTGGCTTAGGAACAACTGAGATTGGCTCGGAGACAGATACAGCAGACCGACTCGCTCTCCTCCGCCTCTTCTTTGAAGATGGTAAAGAGCCTAGAACTTGACTTGATGAGGTTGAGAGTGTTAATTGGTCATTACAAAAGAATTCAGGACGTGTCAGTGCTGCTGTTGGTGAATTCCCAATACCCCAAGTATCTCAGCCCCTCCATCTCCGACTGTGGCAAGGGGTCGTCCAGGCAGAGGTTAAAGATGTCTTTGAGGGCTGCATCCTGATATTCTAGACCTCTAGCCATAGTCCAGAACTTCTGGGCAAAGGCCCTCTCATCGAGACCCCTCTGGCGAAGTGCTGCTAGACCTTGCTGACGGGACAGTCGCTCTTGAGCCTTGGTAGGGGGACGGATCTTGAAGCTCATTCTGCTGGGTCCGATCTTGGCTGGTTCGTTCTGTCAAGGATCAGGAAGTGGAGGACCCAGATGCAGAGTGAATCAACAAGGACAGTTTATTAATAAGACAGAACAACAAGACACAAGAGGGTAGTGGATGAGTGACAGTCCAAACACCAGGGCAGGGGACAGACACCACGACGACAGGTAGGGGAGGATGACCACTGAGACCAGTCCAGGGAGCCAATGAACTAGACGACAGCTTGTGAGGCAACACCAGGCTGGGCGATGGTGGACCAATCCAGGCAGGAACCTGAGGCTTGATGTTCTCACAGAAGCAGGAGTTTTGGCTGACAGGCAGTGGTGACAGCGGCCAGGGAAAAACACTGGACAGAAAACAACAAAGGACACACACACATACGACAAGACTCTAGACAAGACAACAAGAAACAGACAAACTAAGAACTATGACTAAATTAAACAAAAACTAAAAATAAAAACTGGAGCTAGAAAACGAAGAAAAACGAAACAAAACAAAACCAATCTCTATAAAAAGACTGAACTGAGAAAATTAAAGTGGAAAACAGGAAAAATAAAAAGGTAAGCTATCAGAACCAAGAAAACTAAACAATAAGGCTTGAAGAAATGCCAAAATAAAACCTGGAGAAAATGAGCAAAATAAAGACAGAAACTACACTAGACTCAAAAACTCAGGAACAAAGAAAAAACTGAAAATAAATGCAAAGCTAGAAAAACAGGAGACACTAAAACTAGAAAAGGCTAGAAAAGGCTAGACTAGGCTAGACTAGGAGCTAGAGACATGTACGCACAAGCAAACGCTCACAAACATACACAACGAACCAGCAAAGACTTGAGGGAAGGTAGCACAATATAAAGGGACCAGAGCACATGAGGAACAGGTGAGCACAATTAGTGAAACGAGGACTAGACCAGACTAAACAAGGGGGTGTGGGAACGGCAAACAAGGAGGGAGGACAGGAGGACCACATGACAAACACAAAGAGAGACAGATCCATGCACTAAGACACAACACAAACATAGAAACATTAAACAAAGACAAAACAGACAGAGCTGCCAGGGCAGAACCCTGACAATTTAATAATTTAAGAAAATTGTTTAAAGAATAAGGATTGGAAGCACTGTACTGATTTAACTACATAAATAGCATAAGAGAGTGACATTGAAGAGAAGATATTGTTGAATACAGTCAAAAGTATTCTCGTCGCTTCATAACATTAAGGTTAAACCACTGTAGTCACATGGACTATTTTAACACATGGTCTTTACTAGCTTTCTGGGCCTTAAATGTTGCAATGACGTTGCTGCCTATGGAGGGGTCTGAAACATCTTTGGATTTCATCAAAAATATCTTAATTTGTGTTTCAAAGATGAATGAAAGTCTTGGGTTGGGAAGAACATGAGGGTGAGAAATTCATGACAGAAGTGTAATTTTTGTGTGAACTATCCCTTTAATATTTAAAATCTTCAAAATTTCAAAAATATTGTCCTATCCTAACACATAAAAGCTGGTTTAGCAGCTTTCAGAGTGAAAAGCTGAATACATGGATTTAACTACATGGATTTAATATTTACTTGATTGGATTTACCTACATGGATTTGATATTTTAATTGGATAAAATAAATAGTAATTGGATATTTCCATTTTTAATGGAAAAAAAAAATATTTGTTGAAAAAGAGTTGTAAAATTTTGAAATTGATATCCCAATAATATTGCTTATGGATGATGTATTTTCCTGCAATGATCATTTTCACAATGGCTGTGTCCGAATCACATTCTCTCTTGAGTAGTTAGTTAAAGTAAGTAATTAATTTCACAACCACTAAAAAAGTATGTTCTATATAGTATGAATTTATTCCATACATGTGGCCAATATCATTTGACCTACCAGGATCAGTTGTGTTGCTTCAATGCCATTCACAAATCCCCTCCCGTGGCCTCATGGGATAGTAAAGTGTCCATCAAATGCACACTTAAAATCTTGATGGAGTAAGTAGGTCATCCGGCTACTTTCGGCCTACTCTTTCATGAGTACTGCATTCAGACATCCTTATTTTGTCATATACTGTTTTTGAAAGATCACAATATTCTTCTTTCTCAGCTTGAATGGATACAGCACTACTTTTGTTTGAGTTGTCTTTAAATCCAGGGCATTCTTGTGGCTATAGGCTAGTTTTCCTCATCCCCTGTCTCTCTCTCCTGTGGGGTTCCTCAAGGGTCCGTTTTGGGGCCATTACTCTTTAATTGATACATGCTTCCATTCGGTAATATAATTAGGAAACATCTTTTTCATTTCTATGCTGATGATTCACGGCTGTATTTTGTTTAAATCTAGAGATTATCTGCAGTCTTGAGGATATTAAAGGCTGGATGGCTAATAATTTACTCCAGCTTAACAATGAGAAAACTGAGGGGATTATCTTTGGTCCCTCCAAAACCAGAAACTCTATAGCTCATTACATAGACAATCTCACTCCATATGTTCAGTCACATGCGAAGGAATTTAGGTGTTATCTTTGACTCTGAGCTTTGTCTTGAAAAAAAAAAAATCTCAGTTGTTAAAACCAGCTACTGTGAATTGAGACTTTTTTCTAGACTTAAATCAACTCTTTCCCCTCAAGATTTGGAAAAAGTTATTAATATATTTATTTCCTGATGGCTGGACTATTGTATTTCTATGCATGGTCTTTCCTGAATCTTCATTAGCACATTTACAGATGGTTCAGAATGCAGCAGCCAGACTGTTAACTAGCGCAAAAAAAATTAAAAACAATAATTCTGATCATATCACTACATATCATACCTTAGCTGTTCTTCACTTGCTTCCTGTCTATTTTAAAATTCATTTCAAAACTTTGCAGGCAAGTCCATCTTACATCTTTGATCTTGTTCATTTGAACTCGACTCCTAAGTCCCGCAGATCTGCCAATAAAGCTCAGATCTGTCGTATATGTCCCGTGGTCATGTCTTAAAATGAAAGGTGACAGAGCCTTTGCAGTTGCTGCTCCACGATTATAGGATCAGTTGCCACCTAACATTAATAGTGCTCTTTCTATTTCTGTTTTTAAATCTAGACTTAAGATACATATTTACTCTTTAGCCTTTCCTGATTATTAAATTATAGAATAACCATTTTCTTGATTTATATTTTATTTTTATTTTTTTTGTATAGCACTTCGCTCTCAAGCATGTGTCCTATAAATAAAATGTACTTATATCATGCTTCATAATAAAAAAAAAAATGCTTATTTACAAATGTCAATGAATTGCATTTTTAGGCCTAGTTGTTGTTATTGGTAACACAAAACAAAGAGTTCCTCTCTAAATGTGTGACTCCCTGAGCAAAGCTGTGGATTGCTCTGAATAGGGAACAAGTCTCAGTTCTCTTACTGGCTTCATGCTCAGGGAATCATGGCATCATTGTGTTGTGTAGTTAACAGCTCAGAAAATGAACACGTCTGCCATGTCTTGTAACTAATTGGGAAGAAGTGACTGTGTGTGTGTGTGTGTGTGTGTGTGTGTGTGTGTGTGTGTGTGTGTGTGGGGGGGGGTGGGTTTATGCAAACACAAAAGGTTCCTATAAGGCATCTAATAAAAATAAATGGCTCCGAATTTCCATTCTAACAGAGACGGCGCCTGGGTTTGCTTTTTAATTTGCTCTATTCATGCTGATAAAGTGGGTAGCACATATTTAGCTTCTTGGTGTCTTTCTAAGTAACACAGATTACCATAATGGCCTGTCAAGGCAGAGGCCAGACCACATGTTCCGCTTCAGATATCCAACATTTGCTCTCCAAGCACATTTGAAAGTGGTTCTTATTTCTCTGTGTATTTTCTTTTCAGCAGATCTGTAATTCTCAAGCTGGGCTGTATTAAAGTGTGTAAATAGAGCTCAGCTGTGCATCTGTAGATACTTTTTTTTTTCAATCAAACCTTTTCTAACAGAATCCAAAATGACATTCTCATTTAGTCTCTTTTTATTTTCCTTCATATCAAAATATATATTTTCCCACTTTCAAATTTTTTATTAATTTTTTATTTGGAATACAAAGTGCACATGGATACTTGAGTTGGACCTCATCTTGGTTTACTTTCTACAAACATTTGTGAAAGAATGGGTCGCTCTCAGGAGCTCAGTGAATTCAAGTGTGGTATTATGATAGGTTGCCATCTGTGCAATAAATCCATTCTTCAAATGGAAGCAATTGGAAACAACAGCAGCTCAGCCACAAAGTGGTAGGCCATGTAAAATCAAAGAGCGGGGTCAGTGCATGCGGAGGCGCACAGTGCACATAAGTCGCCAACTTTCTGCAAGAATCTATAGCGATAGACCTCCAAACTTCATATGGCCTACAGATTAGCTCAAGAACAGTGCATAGAGAGCTTCATGGAATGGGTTTCCATGGCCGAGCAGTTGCATCCAAGCCTTATATTACTAAGTGCAATGCAAAGCGTTTGATGCAGTGTTGTAAAGCACACCACCACTAGACTCTCGAGCAGTGGAGACGTGTTTTCTGGAGTGACAAATCACGCTTCTATGTCTGGCAATCCGTTAGATGAGTTTGAGTTTGGTGGTTACCAGGAGAACATTACACTTGGCACAAAGCAGTCAGGCAAGTAAAGTTTGGTAGAGGGGGGGTTATGGTGTGGGGTTGTTGTTTGCCCCTTAGTTCCAATGAAATTAACTCTAAAATACTTCAGCATACCAATACATTTTGGACAAATTTTATGCTCCCAAAATTGTGGGAACAGTTTGGCGATGGCCCCTTCCTGTTCCAACATGACTGCGCACCAGTGCACAAAGCAAGGTTCATAAAGACATGGATGAGCAAGTTTGGTGTGGAGGAACTTGACTGGCCTGCACAGAGTCCTGACCTCAACCCGATAGAACACCTTTGGGATGAATTAGAGCAAAAAATGTCTCGTCCAAACATTAGTACCTGACCTCACAAATGTGAAAAAATGTACAAAAGAAACCCGCCAAAAACGCACTCCTATACCTTGTGGAAAGCCTTCTCAGAAGAGTTGAAGCTTCTATAGCTGCAAAAGGGGGATACATTTCCTATTAAACCCTACAGATTAAGAATGGAATGTCATTGAAATTCAGGTGCATGTAAAGGCAGACGACCCAAAACTTTTGGCAAATATAGAATAAATTTACTGAAAAAACATTCTAATGCAGGTCTGTGTGTTTTACTAAATCTTGATGGGGTCCTGTACACTCTATTAGCCTTTACTTGCTGTATATATTTTCACTTAACACACTGTCTTGCTGTCTGAACACGTCTATTAACAATCCACTGAGGAAGTGATGCGTCTCAGAACGCACTGGAATAGAAAACGTATTTGCAGCCAGGTTATGAGCTACTGGTGAGGACTTTAACTCAATGGATGGTGCATTTGCACACATCTTTGCGTCCAGAACCCAAAAGACTTGGAATATTGGTCACCACACTCTCAGAAAAAAAGGTACAGTTCTGTCACTGGGGCGGTAACCTAAGTTACAAAAGTGAAAAGGTACATCTTTGTACCTTACTAACCCTTAAATGGTACATATTAATACCTTAAAAGGTACATATCAGTACTTTAAGAGTGCATATTAGTACCTTAAAGGAACATAGTAGTACCTTAAAGGAACATAGTAGTACCTTAAATGTACATATTAGTACCTTTTTAGTTTTGTACCTTAGGGTACCGCCCAGTGACAGCAATGCACCTTTTTTTCTGACAGTGCAGTTGTATGGATACCTCTATGATAAATTTCATTGTATGGGAAAGCTGTTTAAGGATATTTCTAAAATCCTAAAATATCCTTTTATTTTTCAAAAATTAATACTGCATCGAAAAGGCATGAGTAAATGATGACAGATTTTCATTTTTGGGGGTCATCTCTTCATCTGCTCTTTTCTGTTTCACAGTTTGCTAATTTTAAGTCTATGTAAATGTTTCAGGTTTTTTTTTTTTTTTTCATGGTTTCATTTAAATCTGATAATTAGAGATCTCTCTTCTTTACATTAACTAGTATTCAAATGCTAGTATTCATGCACTTACAACCTCTGAATTATAATTAATAAAACATTATAATTATATTTCACTTACAACCTCTGAATTATAATTAATAAAACATTATAATTATATTTCACCCTATTTCTATCTGATTGGACAGCACCTAGTTCCCTTTCGTTGGTGTATGCCAGACTGGTCGCTTATACAGTATGTGATGCATGTATAAGGGAAACCCAATGGAAACCATAATGAATTATTTAATATTTTACCCCGACCCTGACATTAGCATTTGCAGTATGCAAACTCTAATCCACATGCTGAGTTGTGTGCATATAAATGTGAATAAGACTGAAGAAATGGACTGAAATGGCATATGGCGACTATTGCCTAGAGTAGCTTCAGCATGATGGTATGTTCACACAGCCTGTTGGCTATAATAATGTTTGCTTTTTGTTGTCCTCCAACTGATTTTTGTCACATATAATTCTTTCCACACATATTCCAGAATCACTCATTTATGGAAACCATCCATGGGTAAACAGACAATCTGGTTAGTGGATGTTTCACCTTCCCGTAAGGAAGTCACCAACTCAACATAAACATATTTTTGGATATAGCACTATTGCTGTATATTACTTATATTACTATAAGTAATATACAAATATTTCAAATATTACTTCCAAATGCTAATTAGAATCTGAATAAAACATGCAGCATGATGCGGCTATTTGATAATATACCATACTGCTGATTTAAACATATATCATGAAATATGCCTATGGTTTCATATACTATTTTAATGCTAAGTATGCTTTATACTGCATAGCATTCAGTAAGTTGTAAGCTATAGTATTCCATTGGGAAGACTAGTCTGTGTGTGTTTTATGAATGTGTGTGCGCATGTGTGCTGTATAGTGTACTGGAGCACGAGCGTGTCCGAAGCCGAAATGAATCCTGTCAGATCTCCAGCACACTACATATTGGGATTAATGACGGAGAATGTTCCGGCAGGAAGATCTTCACACCCACTCCATTATTAATGCAGCATACCAGCAAGGGAACACACGGAATGTGAGAGAGCCAGAGAAGAGAAGAGAAGAGAAGAGAAGAGAAGAGAAGAGAAGAGAAGAGAAGAGAAGAGAAGAGAAGAGAAGAGAAGAGAAGAGAAGAGAAGAGAAGAGAAGAGAAGAGAAGAGAAGAGAAGAGAGGAGAGGAGAGGAGAGGAGAGAAGAGAGGAGAGGAGAGAAGAGAAGAGAGAAGAGAAGAGAAGAGAAGAGAGAAGAGAAGAGAAGAGAAGAGAAGAGAAGAGAAGAGAAGAGAAGAGAAGAGAAGAGAAGAGAAGAGAAGAGAAGAGAAGAGAAGAGAAGAGAAGAGAAGAGAAGAGAAGAGAAGAGAAGAGAAGAGAATTTGAAGGAACTTAAGTTAAAAATTAAGGAACAAATACTGAGGAACATTTATCACTGTAAAGCTGATTTTAAGCAATTTGTATTGCATAAATCTCCAAAAATAAATGTGCACTCTTAGAAAAAAGGGTTGATTGGGGTTCTATATAGAACCATATGGTTCTTTACTCAACTCCAAAGAACCATTTTGATTGAACCCTTTAAAAGGGTTCTATATATAACATTTTACACTGTAAAAAAAAAAAAAAAATTTGAAAATTTGAAAAATGAAAATTTTCTAGTGACTGATCACATCTACATTTTTCAGTTGGCCGAACTAAAATTCTGTGAATTGATGCAATTTAATTCACAGAAATTAAATTTGGCCAACTAAAAAATTTAGATGTGATCAGTCACAACCAGAACTGATTTTTTTTTTTTTTTTCAGTGTAGGGGTTCCAAATACGTAGCGCCGATAGAACCTTTTATGGTTCTGTATAGAATCTTTTCTTTTAAGAGTGTGACTTGACTAGTTTTGATCAATATGCTGTTGCCCATTTTTGTTAATTTGCATATTGTATTAACGCACATTGAGACAGAAGATTATATCTCTTCTCTTTGACGTCTGGTCTTGTGTGTTCTACTGTAGTCGAGAGGCACTAACACCTACCTTAAATGAGCAATTGAGGGACAAATCCTGTGTACTTTGATCTGATGGCTCACAGATGCAGTTAAAGGAGAGTCTTCTTCTCTCTTCTCCTCTTCCCCTGCTCATATTGATCTGCCAGTTATTACTCACTCTGGGGCTCATCTCTGTCATGGTTGTGTAACGGAGACCAGCTAGTAAGAGCTGCACGTGTAAACCTTACTCCCCTGCCTCATGCACACTGGTGACTGACTCTAGAGATTGCAGTCTTTAGCATCCTTGTTAGCGTGCCCACCTCCCAGGCCGGAAAACACTGGTTTGAGTCCATCTGGTAAGTAGAGCCGCCGGGGTCACATTGGTGCGGTGACTCGGGTGCGAGTGGGGTTTAGGGTGTAATGGATGCTAGCTTGTCAGAGCTATATGGGTAAACCTCACTCCTCTGGCTTAAGGGGCACACTGGCGACTGAAGCTAGAGACTGCGGTCTTTAGCATCCTTGTTAGCTTGGCTGGCACACATGCTGTAAAATGCAGGTTTGAATCCCTTTCGAAGCAGGGTGAGTAGAACCAGAGGGGTTACATTGGTGCCGTGACCCGGGTGGGAGTGGGATTTAGGGTGAGTATAACAGTGGTCAGCTAGTTAGAGCTGTGTGGGTAAACCTCATTCCCTTAGCCTCAAAGAGGCACACTTGCGACTAACGCTGGGGTATTAGGGCTTTTAGCATCCTTGTTTGTGTGCCTGCTTCCCATGCTAGAAACGCTAGTTCGAATCCCGCTTGGAGTGGGACGGGGAGTAGAACTGGAGGGGTTACAGTAGCATTCCCATTTCAGCAGTTCCCCTCGGGAACATGGTCTTTCACATTCCTGGTCATACACTCAGATGTACACAAAAGCATGCATACAAACCTTCAGTGTTGAAATTGTTGCTGAACAACAAGAAAACAAACAGGTTCAAGAGCTGGAGAGAAGAAGAGGAGTAAGGATGTGTGCTGGAAGAGTAGGACAGAGGAAGTAAAATAGGCGAAGCACGTAGGCACATTTCTGATTAAATAAGGATCACTATTGTGGACTGTGTTCTGAATCGTGACCTTATAATGGCTAAGGCGAGTCTAACGGTGCAGGCCAACATTAGGAGAGAAACCTTTTCCTCGATCATCCAAGCATTGCGCAGACAGAACAGGTATGCATTTCAGCAATGTGCACTGTGCTCAAATATACTATACATACAGTAGCATTTTTACACTTCCAGTTGCATATTACGCTCACAGTATATGCTGTATACGTCAAATTAACCTTATACAAATTCTTATTATATCACATACATACACATGCATATATATATACAGCGTATGTATATGGTCTTGTGTTATTAATTTATTTATATATGGCACTTACATTTTAAGGTAAGTTGTTGACAGAACAAAAGTAAAAGCATAACTGTGAATCCTGTCCAGTCTTTTGTGATCAATCTCCCATACTCCCAAAGAAAAATATCTATATTAAAAACCATATGAAGTAAATTCAAAATGCTTGTGCTACGTCATCGTCACGCCAGTTACACTTTTTCCATAAGTTGAATAAGGAAGGCGGTCCGCTTGAAGCTAGATGTTTTACTTTATAACGTGTTAAATAGGGAGCCATGTGGATTACTTTTATAATGGATGGATGTACTTTTTTTGGGATTTACATTTTGGGCTGCCATTTACAGCCAGGACATTTTTAGATATAACTCTGATTGTATTCTTCGGAAGGTCATATTCACTTAGGATGCCCTGAGGGGGAGTAAATCATGGGATAATGTTCAGTTTTAGGTGAACTATCCCTTTAATAAAACATGCATAATACAGCATTTTAATCATTCTCGCGGATCAGTGAACAGGGAAGGTTTTGACAATGTTTTTGCCTTAGGTGTTACTGTTGCTTAAGCTTCTTTTCTAAAACTGTCAGATTTCCTCTTGATCCATTCAATTACAATTAAGTACAATTGTAGCAACATAAACACAGACCAGCAGTATTTTATGGTTAAACACTCTTGTGTGTTTAGTGTTTAGTGGATGATTAGGTTTATATGTAAAGTTGCCACAGAAAATGCAGCGATCAGCACTGTTTTGAGGTGAACTTAATCAAGTCAACCAAATGAGTTCCGGCTCCTGCATTGGTGTAGAGTGGTAATTTTATTTGATTGCTTTAAAAGAGACCTTTATTTATTCCAGCATAAGACCTCTCAAGAGCTCATAAACAATTCAAATTTCAATACCTGCTGCAAAATATGCATTTAATTGCCATCTTTTCTTCGTTAGAAGAACTCTGGCAGTGCAGCTGTGTTCATATAATGGCAAGCATTCTCATGAAAATGCATACGCACATATGATCAATAATCCCTACAGTTTACTTGACTGCACCTGCAGGTTATGTTTACCTGTTGCTAATAGCGTGGCATGCCTCTGTTTGTCATCATTGTTTGTTTTTGAGACGTGGGGAAATACATAATGCTGTAATATAAAACTGCAAACGCAAACTGTTGGCATTTCATTACAGGAGGGAGAATTGAATTACAGGTTTGTAGTTGTGCTCCGCACACTCCTGAGGGTAACACCTAAACGCTTGCACTCTTTTACCCAAAACTCTCACTCAGTTTGGCATAACGTTAATGCCCTTTAAAAGACTGTAGATTAACTGCTGAGAATGAGGTGAGATCTTGCTAGGAATGTTAAACTATACCATTATTCTTTAAAATGGGTACCTCATGAAATCTTTGAATTTCAAACATGGACGTTCTGTTTGTTTTAAACATGTACGACCAATTTGTTTACATCAAAAAAATGATATATGAATGAAATGCACTTTATGCCATCTAAAACATTTATCTTCCACACGTTTTAAAGTTTTAAAGCCCTGCCAAAATGTCACTGTCCAAACCGTCTTATCCAATAATTTAATCTGTATGATGGGAAATAAATTATGCCTCTCAGGTACGTAACAAATTTATTCTTTAGGGTAAACCCCTTGAGATGCATCATCTCGTTTTGATATATTGCAAAGTGTATTTGATTACGGCTTTGCGAGATCATGAATAAAGAGCGAGCATGCGTGTGTGTGCGTGTGTGCGTGTGTGTGTTCAATGGCTCAGGAGATAATAGATGCATACTCATTTAAAAGATGATATATGCTAGTCTTTATTTGGCAGTTGATGGGGTTTCAGACAGCCGCAGCAGTCAGTCAGGTATAACAAGTCTACTGATCGAGGAGTCTTCTCCGACAAACTCCATCACAGCTTCTCAGACTGACTGATGTGCATGAGCCATTTAAATATTGATGGGGCAAATCTCTTGCTGGTTTACAAAGATCCCAGACCCGCTTATTTGCATCTAGTTTTATTTATGTATGAACAAATATGATTTATTAATTCTGCGCCTCGACCCAGAGCAAGTTTCCACAGAATTCTAACTGTGGCAATTTGCCAACCTTATTTGTACCCAAAAATGAAACATATGATAAATAATGTTGAACCGTGCCTTGGGAGGACAGACAAATGTGAATGCTTGTGATTGTGATTTTATATATTTATTTTGGCCGATACGCATGCGATTGTGTTCAAGTGCACGTGTGCGAGGGCGCTTGTGGGACATGTTTTTCGGAGGCCTCGTGCAGCTGTAATGCGGGATTCAGGCACCGGAGAGATGTGTAAATGTGGAGTGAGGCAATTAACGGAAATCACACTAAAACGTCTGACACACATCTGCAGCTTTTGCAGCTCATGAAAATTGAAAACAAAAAAAACATGCAGAAACAAAACAAGAAATATCATAGAGACCTGTGCTGACCATATACATAATAATAATATAAAAAAAAAAAACATAAGTTACGTCCCAATTCAGAAGCTGCTTGAAGAAACTTTTGAAGGCAGATTGCTTCACAGCAGCGCAATTCGGAGGCTTCTTCAAATGCAACCCCCAGATGTGTTCTTCATTCCAGGGGCTATGAAGATACAACATTTTAACTAGTAGGGTTAATCTAGTACAGCATTGCCATATGGCAACAATACATTTATACTCCTTGCCTTGTTATTCAGAAAAAAATAAAACACACTGCACTATGGGAATTAAAAGGACAGGCCTTAAGGCATAGCTGATGATGGGCTGTATTTAAATAAAATGCTATTTGAATGTCCCTCCAAAACTGTCTTTCCCCCGGTCACATTAAAGACCCCTGTTGAAGTGCTCCAGAAATTGCCCTATTAACCTTATTTCTAAACCGTTCTTCTCAAGGAGGGTTTTTTTCTTTTCTTTAAAAGGTAAATTAAATATATTTATTCACAATTTTATGTCAAATAAAATGTGTAGTTAATGTGTAGTTTTGTTTAACGTAATCCTTTTTACGTCACAAAAGAGCAAAATGTTTTAGTGCTGTCAATGTTGTATCTGTTAGATGAATGTAGAACCACACTTACTTAAAAAGACACATTCTCGTGAGATAACGTTGCAGAATAACTGCTAAACAAACCAATTTTTGCTTTATATTTGCTTTATAAAAGTTTTGCTTTATAACCCTACATACTTTTAAGAAATGACCATGTGTAGGTTTAGAGGTTATAATGTTAATGCTGTATTGTTATAAAAATGTTAATTTTCCTAAAATGATTGTTTCGGTTTAGTGATATAGGCCTAACATATACCTATAAAATGCTAAAAGAGAAATTCTACATCTTTTTTTTGTTATGATATAAAATATATTTTACGTTTTTTGCTGTAAAAGCATAATACACGTGTTTAAAGGTAGCCAATGTGCTCATGTACCTTTTACCATTCATTCAAAATATACATATGTGTCTGTAAAAGCTGCCATAATTGAGGATATAACTTTCACTCTAGAATAGCAGGTCCATAAACTTAAAACCTTATGGTATGGATAATAAACTTTTATGTGTTAAACTGCAAGCATAGAAATAGCAAGCATAGCAACATATAGAAGAAAAAAAAACTAATCATAAAATTAAAAGTATGTTAAAATATTGGATATTTTGACCATTTTATGACAAGGCAAGCTTAGTTCTGGACTTCAAGTTGTAATTAGACATGTGGTGCAACCCTCCAAAAACATTTATATTTAGATATACATGATACTTGTAAAATAATAGCTTTTACCTTGACCATTATAGAGTATATAGAAGGATTAAACCACATGGCAGTTTTATGGCAGTAATTATTAATATTATAACTTTTTATGAAATGTATGAATCCAACATTAATGCAAAAAAATACATTTCTATGTAGTTCTTTTCTATTTACATGTGGTCTATCTGAAAAAAAAAAAAAATAAATAAAAAAAAAAAATAAAAAAAAAAAAATATATATATATATATATATATATATATATATATATATATATATATATATATATATAATGACAACCGGCCCTAAACAGTGGAATTTTTTTTTTTTTTACAGTGCAGTGTCTTGAGATTGAGGGCAGAAGAATTTCGTCTATACAGCATTTATCTTATGCCTCTGACTGCAAACAATCGGACGGTGTTTGTGTCTCTAGAGTCAGACTGTTTGTATATCCCAGCTCAATATGTCATATCTGCAGGTCCAGTGTAAACCGGCAGGTTGCATTTCACAGGTGAATGGACACATTACTTCCAAATCCATCACAGTGAGGCCTGCCTGTGAGGGGAGACACTCAAAGCTAATATCCCCACCAATGTGCTTTAGAGATCCAAGAGCCCAGCGCACCAATTACATCTTCAGAGATGCATTCTTCCTCTCAGCCTAAATTGCTTTGTTACTGGAGTCTGGAGGCTGTCACACAGAAGTCTGAATTAATAGAGAGTGAAAGGAGTCCTGGGGCAGTAGGCCGCATGCAAGATGTGTTTTTAGAGTGGACACAGCAAGGTCATGGAGTTGGCATGAGGTTTTAGTGTGTGAAATGCCTTTACAATAAATGAATATAGCAAAAATATTCTTAGGGCAGAGTAATGGCTTTGCAACACTGAGAAAACTGGGTCGGTTATTTGTAAAACTATTTAAAAGGGTAGTTCACCCAAAAATGACAATATCTTAACCTAATGTCATTCGACACCCGTAAGACCTCCGTTCATCTTCAGACCACAAATCATGAATCAATACGCTGATTCATAACCACTTTGTTTTGAAATCGGCCAATCACTATATAAGTCGTTATTTCGTTTTTTTTTTTTTTTTTTTTTTTTGCGTACAAAAACTATTCTCGTCACTTCATAAAATGATTGTAGAGCCACTGTAGTGAGATGGGCTTTGTAACGACGTCTTTAGTGCCTTTATGAGTCTTTAGGGAGGAAATGACATTGGTGTCAATGAATGCCTTAATGAGCCATCGGATTTCAATAAAAATATCTTCATGTGTTCTGAAGATGAACGGAGGGTGTCAAATGACATTAGGGTAAGTAATTAATGAGAGATTTTTCCTTTTTGGGTGAACTAACCCTTTAACTATTAATCCTTATGTGGTGTTGAAATGCATTTGACATTCTTTACATTTGGGGACCTTGAGACCTGCATGTGAAAACTGAATAATAGTAATCTTTACATTTTAATAATTCAATTTAATTGAACCCCCAATTAACAACACCCTCACCACCACCACCACCACTCTCTAATAAACCTCAGCGTAATGCCACAAGGTAGAAGTGCACTTTTTGATGATTTTATTTTTTAATATATTTTTTTAAATGCTGAAATGCTGATGTATTCTGTTTTGAGCCAGTTTCACCCCAGCAAAAGCACATGGTAGAAAATACAATAAATCAAATCAAATAAAAAGAAAAGAAAAGAAAAGAAAAGAAAAGAAAAGAAAAGAAAAGAAAAGAAAAGAAAAGAAAAGAAAAGAAAAGAAAAGAAAAGAAAAGAAAAGAAGAAAAAAGAAAAGAAAAGAAAAAAAACTGACATAGGTAATATATATTTTGATCTAATCAAGTTGAAATTCAATTTTTTAATCAGTACAATTTAAGAAAAGTCAGGTGATTGCATTAGAGAAAGACATGATGATAGTAATTATATATTTCCACATTTGGTTTTAATGTGAAATTAAAAGGTATTAATTAAACAACACCCATTCTGCCCTTTTACAAAGGGGTGGGGGCATGGGTCTACTAGAATAGGTTTTTTAAATTCTTGAATATTCAAAAAGTACTTTATTTACTTATCTTTTGAATTGTTGCAGAATCTTCCTAGTCTGCCAGTAACTGTTTAGTTCCTGTCTCTGTGAAGCCCCTCCTTCTGAAAAGCACAATGTGCTCTGATTGGTCAATTCGATCATGACTGGCTGGTCAAGCGCATGCCCCTTAGAATAACCACCAGTTTGAACACACTGCAACTAACAAAATTCAACATTATTTAAATGAGGAATATTGTGATGTGTTTAGACTATAATTTACAGAAGCCCTGAATGGCCATGGAATTTTTTTTTCTCTGTCTAATGTCGTGATCCCGAGTAAATTTTCTTGTGATCTCGAGATAACAAAAGTTGATTTGTCGTGATCACAAGTTCATATTTTCTAAGTTACACAACTGTGCCAACAGGTGGCAGTATAGAACCAACTAACTGATGGGGCGCGGTATAGCTTATCCACATTACTGTGTTGTACTGGTCCAGATTGAACGCATTGAAGACCGCTATAATTTGTGCAGTACTGTGTGCATTAAGCAATTAATTTAACTAAATGGTCTAATGTGATTAGTTTGCTATAGCAATAGCGTTCGGTGTGACACTAAACTTACTGTTTAACACATTTTGATGTCACTGTATTCTGTTTGTGCATTAAGATGCCATTTTAATCAGCAGTCAAAATAACAACTGTTGTTATCTTGAGATCACGAGAAAATTACCTTGTGATCACGACATAACACAGGAAAAAAAAGAAAAAAAAAAAGATCCATGGCCGTTCAGGGCTTCCGTAATAATTAGAGTATAGACTTTGTAACTCTGCATGCTCAACACACTTTTTATTACATACACATACATGATGAAAATGTAGGATCCCTTTAAGTATGTTTATAGTTAGGTTCATTTTTAAGGCACAAAAAAAGCAGCAGTTCTTCTCTTTTCTCCCTAGCACCTTCTTGTACCCCAATATGAAAACACTTGATCCAAAGTTCACATTTTTGAGAGGTAAACTATGGAAAAATTAGTTGGGACCCAGTAAGCCATTGACAAAGATGTGTCCAAATATATATGAACCAAGAGATATATTAGTGCTGGTTAGAGGTGGTCATTTACATATTCCAAAGGCTGCTTATTCTGCACAAACTATTATAATTGAGTTCTGTGACTGTAATATTCTTTTCATACAAACTGATCATGTGGAACTAAACAATACAAGCATGTCAACCTTCATTTCCATACTGCCAGCTCCTGTGATTTGCAGTTATCAATGCTCTGTTTGTATAGGCAAACAAAGCTCAAATTACAGTAATCTTCTGCAGAAAGATGCAATAAATGATTAATCAGATTTATCCAGCGGTGGCATGAAACTCGCTCCCGGCTGCCTCTCATTACGAGTTCACGTTCGCGATGTTACGTGACGATGCTCAGCGCTCGCTCCGCTCATTCACAGATGATGAAAATGCTCATTTGTGGTGCACAAAAAGCCATTTTGTGCTAGTGTGTTGGATTGCAGCTCTCTGTTCAGTGCGTACGCTTGTCTCTTCCTTTTAAACGCCGCAGCAGATGTCACCTCGCTGCCTCGTTTTTGTGCGCGCAAGTTTTTGTAGCTCTCCTATTGTATTCCCTCAGAAGAGTATCTGAAAAGCAGCTTAGCTTGTGTGCGTGAAGAATGCATGATTTATTTACATGTTTATTTTTGTGTGTATGTGCGTTGTGCTGTGGGTCATGAACAGGCTCAGTCTGGTAGATAACGCCATTGTTGGAATTTGGGATCCCACCTTCCCTAAGCCCTTAAAGGGATTTTTCCCCGAGGCCTGGGTGGGCAAGAGTGGAAATAAAGCCACAGCGAGCAAACACCACGCCTGTTAGAGAGGAGTGCAAGGGTTCAGCGGCAGGATATGGGGTTCGCAGAGGGCCAGAGGGAGGAGATACAGGCCGTTCTCCAGCGGGGCTGTAAGCCACGACAGGGTCCTGAAGGCATGGTCCTTATTTAAAGCACGGCATGAACACAGATGAAAAACAACCGTGGCAGACAGCGTGACTGATTCTGATTAGAAATGATTCCCCGGATGTCCCTGACTCCCTCGGCTTAGCTTTCCTCCACTTTTTGAAGCCGGCACAGTTTAACCTGAAGAGGAAGTGTGTGAGAAACCTTTATTAAAGAGATATCGAGCTCGCTCACCACTTGCAGTTAATGAACGTCTTGTGCACTTGTTTAATTATTTGGTATAATACGGTCATTCTTTGTGTGTGTGTATTAATGTGTATAAAAAAGTTGGGATTAGTAATTGCTTTTAAATACCTTTATTGTTACATTTATAGAGTGCTTTTTACTGGGTGCTCAAAATGCTTTACATGGAAGGGGGAAACTCCTCAACCACCACCAATGTGCAGAATCCACCTGGAAGATGTGAGGGTAGCCAAATTGCACCAGAATGTCCACCACACACAGCTGATTGGTGGAGAGGAGACAGAGTGATGAAGCCAATCACTATATGAGGATAGGAGGCCATGATGGACCGAGGCCAATGGGCAAATTTTACACCCCTACTCTTATTCCGAAGGACATCCTGGGACTTTTTATGACCACAGAGAGTCAGGACCTCGGTTTAACGGTTTATTTTTGACAGTATAGTGTGCCCATCACTATACTTGGTCCTTAGGACCCACACAGACCACAGAGTGAGCGCCCCCTGCTGGCCCCACTAACACCTCTACCAGCAGCTACTTAGTTTTTCCCAGGAGGTCTCCCATCCAGGCACTGACCAGGCTTAACCCTGCTTGGCTTCAGTGGGAAACCAGTCTTGGGCTACAGGGTGGTATGGCTGCTGGTTAGACAAAGATGCATTACATTGATCAAAAGTGACAGTAAGGCCCGTTTCACACAGAATGTGTTTTTTTGTAACGACTTTTACACAGAATTCATTTTTCAGGAAACTCGTTACAATTACCTTAAGCCTACAAATAAAATAAATAAACATCATGTGTAATTGTAAAACTGTTTATAGGTTATGTGGAATGGTTTCCTCATATTTTTAAGTTAACTGAATGCCAGTGCATTTGCACCTCCAGTCTTTGCAGTCTCTTGCATGATGCGTCGATAAAAGAAGTGTATTGAGTAATATGGACTACTTTATGATGCTTTTAAACTGCACTGTGATTTTCCGTCCGCAAGAGGGCGCCTATTCAAATCAAATTCGTACGTTTATTTGATTAAAGTAAAGTACTGTTTGATGACGCCAAATTTGAGCTCAGAATCTTGGGATGTGTGGTTTTCTCCTCACAGCCAGTTAAAAAAACTGGGGAGAGGACACTTGTTAATGTAACGTTAAGGTAACGTTAATGTAAGCAGAGCAGGACCGAGTGTTGTGGAGCTGAGCAAGGCAACTTGAGCGATACGCAAACACACGCCTCGCAAGCGATGGGACTTTTATTATGACGGGACAACGTTGCTGGCACCATTTCCGCTTTTCTGGTCATGAGTATAAGGTAACGCAGCTATGTTTACCATATTAGATACTTTTGTGTGTGTTTAAAATGATGTTATGACGTTACTCTGTGCGTTCGCTCAGCGGCTGCTGTGACACTTGTTTACACTGCTGAGAGTAAAGTGTTTATAAAACCGGAAATCGAGGGGAACGCAGATATGACACAATTGACAGCCGACTCCCTCAGACGTCCTGGCTCCTTTGTTAAAATAGCAATTTTGTCAAAATGTACAAATAGTTGGAAACATTTGGGATATTGTAAGAACTCAACTGAACAAAATATATAACACTGGCTTAGTGGTTTTTGGATATTTTACTGCAAAAATACTACATAGGGCACCTTTAATGGAGCTCAGTTTTAACGATTCAGATAGATTTAGAATTATGCGGGTATAAATGGGAACCAACTTTTTGGTGAACTTTAACTTGTTAAGTGTTGGACAAACTATGTTTGGCACAAATGTGCATAAAAAAATATGCAGGATTAATTTCAGGGCTTTTTTCTTCAGTCCACGCCGCTCTGACACTGCTTGTTGTTTTCTCTGTAATGATGGTGTGACCTGACACCTTTTAAACAGCAGCCAGTTTCCAGACTATGAAATATCTTTTTCTTTCACAGAGCTAATTAGAGTGTGCAAAAAAATAACTGAGAGGAAATGACATGCAGAGGCCTTATATTCCCTTCTGGCACTTGTGCTTGCTGTGACAGAGCCCTTAAGACCAAATAACTCTGGCTATTAATCAACAAAGCCTGTATGTTTTATGAAATGCGTGTAGTTTTATGGATCACTAACACTCTTCCCAGTGAAGGCACGAAGGGGGGTCTGCGCCTACAGCTGGGTGTTTAGATGATGTCAAGTCGGACACGGAATTCCGCGTTCCCTGGATCTGACTCATGGTAGATGGATGTGGATCGAAACTGATGGACCATTAACCTCCCACTGAGATTTCCAGACTGCGCAGACGGTGCTGCATAGCGAGATGGAGAACAGTCTCTTTCTCAGCTCTTTTTATTGGCAGGATTTGAGAACATATACCACTTGAAAAGCAATCAGATGACCTGATATATTGGCATGGAGGGTGACGGACAGATCTGACTGAACGCTAAACAAATAGAGGCATTGTTTATCAGCTCGTATTTGTAAAGGGGCTGATGTTGATAGTTTTGCCTACACCATCAGTCCCTGCATCTTTCACGGTGTGTCTAAATCTCTTCCATCTATTTCCACTTACTTATCCCAGCATGCGCAAGGTATTCTGCCTCGGGCAAATTGTTTCGTTCTGATATTAATCTATCTTTGCACAGTTAATTCTTCATGGAATGCTTGGAGACACTTGCTGCATCACTGAATTCCTACTGGCAAACAAGCAACAGGTGCCAACACACACACACACACACACACACACACACACACACACACACACACACACACACACACACACACACACACACACACACACACACAATGGTTTTTACAAACACTACCTGCCCAATTCAGTGTCTATGCTCACAGCTTATCTAACAAAGTGCATACCAATGATAGGACAGGAAATTCAGGGCTGGCACTGGTACTAGATAATGAGGAAAATTATTCTCAAACAGATGTCGGTATGCTGTTTCTTTCTGTCAGTTTATACG
This sequence comes from Pseudorasbora parva, assembly GCF_024679245.1. NCBI lineage: Eukaryota > Metazoa > Chordata > Actinopteri > Cypriniformes > Gobionidae > Pseudorasbora > Pseudorasbora parva. The sequence goes on from NC_090190.1 coordinate 7,124,622, forward strand.
GCTCTAAATTGCAGAATCATCACAATAAAGGCCCAGTCACATCCGGAAACTAAAACCATTATAACTATATAAACATCCACATGATCATAATTACAGCGTGCTTTAAAGTTGGAATTTGATAGTCTGAAAATGTTATTATCCTTTATTAGCTTAAGAAAGTATCACTGATATCACTCTTCAATGTTATTATTATAGTTGTGCTCTGTTAATCTAATGGATTTCATCTTTAAAACTTATCGGTAGGGCCATCACAAGCATGGAGTGCTTGCCCAACTGTTTTGGGGAGGATTATACTTGTCGCTCCTGGTGTGAACGGGTCGTAACTTGACAGCAAATATTAAATCCTAAACACTGACTTGTGTGCCCAGATACCGAGGCTCTAGGATGTCCTAATTATAAGATTTCAAAAAGGTTAGAAGCTGTAGAAATATCATCTTACATTTCCTCATTTGTGTTCATTTGTAGCCAGCCAGTTCCTGGTTCAGCACTCGAATGCTGGACAGCTCCATTAGTGCAGTCACACAGATGATCGTCTCAGCTCATTTCAGAACCACTCCGTGGACAGCAACCATCTACCTAAGGAAAATCCATCTTCAGGAAACATGCCATTCAAACTACTCGATGGATGGACAGACCAGCAAATAGAAGATCATATGGAACCAGACATGCTCTAAATGGAATGAATGACCCAATATTAATGTATAAATATCAACATGAGAATGTATATTACTGTTCAAAAGCTTGTGGTCAGTTAGATTTTTATTTTATTTTAAAGGTGCCCTAGAATGAACAATTGAATTAACTTTGCCATAGTTCAACAAAAAGAGTTCAGTACATCACATACAGTGAGTCTCAAGCACCATTGCCTCCTTCATATGCAAATCTTGTTTGTGAAAAACACCATGGAAAAACAGGCTATTTTCAACCTAACACCAACTGTGATGCAATCACTGGGATCCTTAGTATGCAAGCCCCTAACATTTGCATGTCAGCCCATGTTCATTGTCAGGCGGAACTGAAAAAGGCAGATCATGGAAATAAATATAATGTTCCAGGCTGTGCAGGGGATGTGAGGACTTTTCATTGCCTTCCCGCAGATAAAAAATGTCAACAGTCATGGTTGATGTTTATTTACAATCAGATACCGCAACAATTTAATTCAAGATTGTTCATTTGCTCGGCCCATTTCACCACAGAGAGTTTTTCTAAGTAAACCTGGGGCAATATAGCAGGATTCGCTCAGCGTCTAAAACTGAAGAAAGGGCCGAACCATATTCCTGCTAGCAGTAAGTAGTGATTTTATCAACTTCTTGACTGTCGAACCCATTTCTGATTAAATTGAAAGTTTCTCAGTATAAGACAACATTAACGATAATCTCCCGTGTTGTCTGCAAGATGCTAGTAACAATTGGAAACTCCAAGTAGCACACATAACAGTTTGTCAAATGGCAAAGGTTAATATTATTTCCTGCCAGTGTCATCATAAAATACAACAGTAGATACATATGTCGATCCCTTTTGACGGATTGAAATCTAAATGAGCCTATATTTCCTCATTAATACATAACTCAGAAGCTAACTACGTTTCTTGCTACTGTTTAGTTGCTTACAGATCGCTCAGTCGATCATTGTAGCTAAAGTCACCTTCTTCACCATCTAAGTTGAAACGATAGTCATTTGACAAGGCTTAGTCAATTTGTTAAATAAATATACAGTTTTTGAGAACTGAAGTATGATTATTTTGCAGCAGGTGAGTAGTAAACATGACACTGACTATTTTGAGTTGCTTCTACATTACTTTGTTTGGGTAAATAAATCAGTACTCTACTGTCAAACTGTAACGTTACTGTACAAACAACATATTTACACGCTACCCAGTTCAGTTCGTGATTCACAGTTAAGAAGCTATTATTTAAAAATCATGGCCATGACAGATGGTATAGATGTGTAGCTGTTATTGAGCATTAGTGCGTGAAACGGCCAATCAGAGCAGAACTCTGCATTAATACTCATGACCCTTCCAAATAAGGCAAAAACAGAGCATTAGTACATCTTAGGGACAATTTCTAGGGTTGTAAATTGACCTGTAAAACTGTATCTGGACAATTTTTGACCTTAAAGGGTTAGTTCACCCAAAAATTTAATTTCTTTCATTAATGACTCACCCCAATGTCGTTCCATACCTGTAAGACCTCTGTTCATCCTCGGAACACAGTTTAAGATACTTTAGATTTAGTCTGAGGCCTTTCTGTCCTTTGAATGTAAGTGTACGCCCACTTGCTGTCCAGGTCCAGAAGGTCATGAAAACATCATCAAAGTAGTCCATATGTGACATCAGTTGGTTAGTTAGACTCTTTTGAAGCGTCGACAATATATTTTGGTCCAAAAAATAAATAAAAATAAAGAATTTATTCAGCATTATCTTCTCTTCAGCAAGTGTGCATACACTTGCATTCAAAGGACAGAAAGGCCTCGGACTAAATCTATATAAAATAAGCCACATACCCTCTATTTAGATATCAGAGATCAATTTAAAATATCGTTTCAAATCATACTAGGGCACCATTAATGTAATGTTCTCTAACTCTGCATTTATTTAATGCAGCAAAAAACAATAATTAAAAATATTGTTAACATTTAAAATAACTGTTTTCTATTTTAATTTATTTGAAAATATATCTCGGGGATTACAAATCTACATTTTTACCAGCTAAATTTACTAACAAGATGAGTTGCTGCTCAAGAAAGATTTATTATTATCAATGCTGAAAACCGTTTTGTGGAAACCATTATTATATTTTTTATGTTTCTCCTAGTTTTGTTTAATACATTTTGCAAAATGTACTGTAAATTCAGCACAGAAAATGCAGAAAAAGTGTCTGCAGATTCCATCTGAGTCCGTGTTGGCCCATGTGCAAATGTTGAATTGCTTAGTGAACCATTTAGAAAACAACTATTTTTATCTTTTCAATTATCAAACATTGAAATGCTGCGAAAGCAAGTCTGCACTCATGCATTTACACCCTAAATGGCATTATCGAGAGACTTGATGTTATATGATTTGATTGTTTGATTGATTTTGCCACTTGTTATAGTAAATCAATCAGAAGTCATTTTGGGCAAAATCACTGGGAGAGGACAGTATGGATTCCCTAAGGATCTCAGAATATATAAACCTCTGTGCTTTTCCCGTTTTTTCTCTTTTTCTCTGGCACACACTCACTTGAAGAGATACGGTATATGTGGTTGTGATTAATCACTGCAGCTGCACAATAGGAAACTTTTGACCTCCATGCTGAATGGCAGCAAATATTTTATTTGCCCAAGGTGAGATTCATTCTATTGATCCACTCTTTGTACATACTCTGACTGAAGTTGAAAACAGCAATAACTGGTGTAAAATTTGGGTTCTCCCAGGGGCTCCAGATTCCCTTGAGTCTATATGAAATTGCCACTTTCAGTGCTAAAAATTTGTGAAATTACTTTCAGCTGTCTCGGCCAGCTGGACGCAAGCCAGATTTCCCAACTTCCCAAAGGCATTCTTCTGCACGCTGTCTGTTGAGTATTGATCTTGGATCAGTCTTGTAACCCATGAGATTTCTCTCATAAGGAAATTCTGTTCAGCTTCGGGCCTGCCTTAATCCAGGCGAACTCACATCCAGGACACTGTCTTCAACACCGCCTAAAAGCTGCAATCTGGCCCTTGAGCCAAAGCCTCATGTTTGCAAGTGATTTTGTGTGTCTGAGTAAATGTAATTTGCCACATTCATGGCCTTACATCCTTCTTTAAGTACTTACCAGATTAACAATCTACTATTGAGTTCAAAATGAATGACTACTTTCACAGTCTTGTTTTCTGGCTTCACTTACCAATATGGGCCAAGTAAAGATATAGCACTTATTGTCGTTTCACACTTTTAGTCGTATCACTTCAGCCAGGCGGACAGAAATGGAAGGGCTTGCTGCTTTGCTTCATGTTTGTGTAGAGTTTGTCTGTTTTTCATTTTCATACCTCCCCACTCTGTTTATGGCTTAGGAATTGCTCCAAATGGACAGTCTGCCTTGCCAGGCCTGTTCTTGGCTGTATTGACATGTTTCCAAATGGAAGCGGGTAAGCTGACAATGCACTACAACAGATGAGACTGAGTGCTCCTTGCTGAGACTGAGAGTTTAAGTGCAGCGATAGAAGAGAATCTTTTACCAATGAGTAAAAGACTCACTGGGAGAAAATTGCTCTCAGTGGCATCTCTTGGCTGAATGGATCTGAGAAAGTCTTGTTTTGGGAGAGATTGTTCTGTGTGTGTTTTTGTCAGTAAATCTAAAAGAATTATCTATCTATCTATCTATCTATCTATCTATCTATCTATCTATCTATCTATCTATCTATCTATCTATCTGTCTGTCTGTCTGTCTGTCTGTCTGTCTGTCTGTCCGTCCGTCCGTCCGTCCGTCCGTCCGTCCGTCCGTCCGTCCGTCCGTCCGTCCGTCCGTCCGTCCGTCCGTCCGTCCGCCCGCCCGCCCGCCCGTCCGTCCGTCCGTCCGTCCGTCCGTCCGTCCGTCCGTCCGTCCGTCCGTCCGTCCGTCCGTATCAAACTTTAAGCTTCAAACTTTAACATTTTAAAGATTTAATTGAATTGAATTGTAACTATATTAAGATTCAATTTCTTCAAATTTTCTGGTCCTGCTTTCTCGAGCCAACTTCAAGGTTTTCTTGATTAACTTTTTACCCAATTTAACCAAGTAGTAATAAATGATAAATTCACCTTCTGCTATATTTTGTTACATTTTGTTGATGTGTTGTGTTTTCATGTTTTATGGCGACATGCCATAGACTAAATTAGTTTTATACTGTACAAACTGTATATTATATCCCCTAACCCTAAACCCTACCCATCACAGAAAACTTTCTGCATTTTTACATTTAAAAAAAATAAAATAAACATCCCTTTGATTTATAAGCGGTACCTTTCCAAGGGAACTCGCGCTGTGTTGAGATTGACTGCGGGAACGCGATGCGCAGGGCTGGACTAGTTATCTGGCATACTGGGCATTTGCCAGTGGGCCTACGCACTTTGGGGCCAGGGAACATTCACGGGGAACTTCAGTCCAATGGCACAGGAGGGTGACGGCATGGCAGGACGCTATAAAGCGCACCCAGACCAAACATAGTCAGCTTCTGTATCTTCAACAAGCGCTCTGTGTAAAACTGTCTCTGTCTATTTATTGTTGTTTGTCCACAAGCATAATATATATCTAGACAGGAGTATAATGGAATACAAACAGCATTTTGGATCGTGTGTTCCTCCCAGCACTCGCTTCATTACTAGTGAGGATACATGTGATCATGTGTTGTTTGGGAGTGGAGCATGCACGGTCAGCTCTAGTAAAGGAGCTCATGTAGCTTTCCTGTAGCTCAACTAGAAGAGCGTGGCGCTAGCAACGCCAAAGTTGTGGGTTCGATTCCCAGGCAAAGCAAGAATTGACAAAAAATGTGTATCTTAAAATGCAATTCAAGTTGCTTTGGATAAAAGAATCTGCCAAATGCATAAATGTAAATGTAAAAGGTGGCTGACAGGGTTCATTTATTGATTCCTTTCTCTGCACCTGTTGGCTGTCTTCTTGAGGGAAGTAAGTCAATAAAGATTATTTTACTCGGAATCGGATCTCACGTTTGCCGAAGGCAGCACATAGATTATGGGTCTGCATCTTTGCAATAATAATCTAATGGCTCTGATTGAGCGTTTGCCAAGGCAGCGCGTGGATTATTGGTCTGCACTTCTGCAATAAGATTCTAATGGCTCCGATCACGCGTTTGCCGAGGCCGTGCATAGATTATGGGTCTGCACTTTGCAATATTAGCAGTTTTAAGGAATTTAATGGTAAAGACTTTCCAGAAGTTTTATCTGTATTAATACACTAGATTCAGCCTCTCATCCAGAACGTTTCTACTTGTCTGGTTGATAATGGCTGCATTTCCGTTTGAGTAATTAAATGGTAAACACTTTCAAAAAGTTGTATCTGTATTAAAAGGGTCATGAACTGTGTTGTTTTATTGTTTTATGATGTTTCCTGGGGTGCACTTATAATGTAGGAATGCTTTTTACAACAACTTTTTACATTTTTTCCCACCCTGATTTTAGCACTCTGCCCTGAATGCTATGAGTTCAGTGTTAACGCCCACTGTTATTATTGGCTAACTTCTTTCCATTTGAAAATTCCATTCAAAATTTTGCTTCCTGAAGCTTAGGAGCATTATGAATCAGTGTGTCGAATCAGCGGTTAAACTGCTGAAAACACTTTGGCGTTCCGAACCGTTGATTTCAAACACCTGGCCGGACAACGAACACTGATAAACTCGCTGTTTACACAGCTGATTGATAGCTGCAGTATGTGCTGCTGCAACAATTGCAAAGGGAGCTTTCTTTGACTGCTTTCTTTATAGAATTTAATCACAGTAGAATGAAACTAATTTGTTAATTAACAAAGAGAAACAACGCAAGTTGACGTTCAGTCACTGGTTTGATTTACTGACACAAAGACAAAGAATATCTGACTGTACATGAATCTCATTTCAGATTAGAAGGCATTAGAATGAACACATTTACATTGCATTACTGTCGAGCCCAGGCACTGCACAATATTTTGTAATCCTCAATGGCATGCTCATCGACCTGGATTAAAACTAGGCCTATTTTTCATGTGTGAATCGGTGGGCAGGGCTAAACAGGCAGTGATGAAGTAGGCGTTGATCTTCTGCAGAGCCTTCTGCTGACGTCACAGCCGGGCACATTCTGAGATTGAGCGTTTTCTGTAGAAGAATATCCTGTAAGTTTAGGACCTTAAAACTTCCTTGTTAGTCAAAGAAAATATTTTATTGACACCAGGTCCTTACAGGATATTCTTATCACAATTAACTTTTATACAGTCTTGTTCAAAATAATAGCAGTACAATGTGACTAACCAGAATAATAAAATTCCTGGGGGAAAATTATTAACACCTCATTATATGGAGAGGCTGGTTCCTTTAGTAATCTCAGCCATAGTCATCTTGGGATAAGACAGATCAGAGCACAGTGATTATCTAGAAAGCCTTCGGAGAAGAGGTTCTGACACCAATGGCCCCAGACCTCTGAGGGCAGTCCCCTCTGGAGGGGAAGTGCTGATATTATTTTGCTATTATTGTGCTGATATAATTATTATTATTACCTCACTATACGGTGCCCATTTCCCTTTGGTGCCCCCAGGAGGCTATTTTGCCAACCCCGCCACCTGGTGTGTTTCAGGGCGCAGTGGTCTCCGGCGAGCCCATATCTCAGTGTCCACACACCGTAGTTTTGCTGGGATTCTCGGAGGGGTCTCAGAGCTTCCCTGATGGTTCACTGCTTCAGGGCGCCGAATTGGCCGCTCGAGTAAACACCTAGACCAGTTTTGAGAGGTTTTTTTTGGCAGCGTGGGAACTTCTGCCAAAAATTTCTCAACAGAAGCAGAGTGTCTGCTCCTGAGCCCCCACAAAAAGACTGGGGGTCGGGCTGGCGCTTTTAACAGTAGCCTTCAAGGGGTAAAATGGAACTGAGGACTGTCATCATTTCCAAGGCTGCTCTGGGGGAAAAAGGTCCTGACGCCTGAGGGGTCAGGTCAACAAGGGTAGTCCCAGTATGGAAGCTTCTGCCAAATGTTTCTCATTGGTTCTTGCAGACCATGAAAAAGCTTATCAAATTCAATTCGGGTCTTGCACAGATATATGGGTCCCATCCACCATGGTGGGCCCTAAACAGGTTCTGGTAATGGTGAAACCCTAGTGGAGAAAGGGGGTATAGAATACGTACTCCTCTTCATCAGGGAAACCGGGTTCTAAAGTATGTATTTTATACTTCAAAGTAAGGATGAGGGTTGCATCCCATTTTGGATAAGCTTAAAGCACCAAAGCGCAAGTATATAACTATCCATTTTGGCTGAACTGGTGAAAATTGTAACCAAGCGAACAAACTATGGTTGAATTTCTCTCGGGTTGTGGTTAAGAAATTGTGTCAGAGCGAGAATTTAAGAATCATTTATATGTAATTTGTGTATATGTCATTTTGAATGCAATTCAATAGCCCGTTGAGTTATTTGATTCTTACACAAGGTTACAGTTGTCATGACCACAGATGTCCCCATAAGGACTAGGATATTTTGGCTGTCACCATCTTTGAGGGGACATTTTACATAGGGTCCCCATAACATACGGTTTACCAGGAACACACACACTCACTCACACACACGGTTATCCTCATGTCCCTATAACCCCGTTTAGTAAAGGTTTATAGTTTCCTTTACTAAACTATAAACTATCTTTGTGTAGATATTGGTCACTTTATATTTCTTGTGATTGATTTTATTTATTTATTTATCTAATTTTTGCCAACCACTGCAGTCTGTTTTTTTTTTTTTTTTTTTTTTTTAGACGAAACTGACTGTGACTGTGCTAAATGTGGAAAGTAATATCAATAAAAAATTATTATGGTTAATGAAGCATTAGCTTTAGAAGTATACAACAGTTTTTCTTGTACTCACCAGATGTGGATATCAACGCAGGTTCACCTTCTGTCAAGATTGTTAAGAAACACCTGTGTTTGTTTGCTTTGCCCCTGGGCTGTAAAATTCTGTTATTTATTTTTATGATTTGGGCTGGAGTTTTAATGAAGACAAGAACACAAAGCAACACAAAACAGAATAACATAAATAGCACCTTAAACAGAGCACAAGCATTCACATGTGCTGTTTTGCATTTCAGCTTTGTTCACCGAAATAACGATTTAGGCAAAGCAGATTTACGGTTCAAGAAACAGCTGGGAAACATAATGGGAGGTTGCCAATAAGTTTCTTATCAGGAGAGCCAGGAACACAGCAAAGAGGCTTTAGATTGAAGATATGCATGCCGACAATGAAGAATAGACAGTAAGTGCTCGTCTCAAAGTGAATGACATTAGAAACGGTTCTGACGAGGCACTTAGTGCCACCATGCATGAACATAGATTACTGTACCTATAATTGCATTAATACTTTTTAACATTTGTAGAAAAACAAGGTCAATGTAAAATGTTTCACTACAAATTATAATCATCAGCAAATCTTTCTGTATTTCAGACACCTCGCACCTCTCACTCTGTGGTCTGTCTTCTGGATTCTGCAGGTTTGCTGTGCTTTTGAAATGAAGCGACCCATGCTTTATTAGCTTGGTTATCTCTGTAATTGGCTTGGTCATGCAGACTGTGTGAGCTTGTCTGATATGACAATATGTTCATGCTCACATGCCACTATTAAAAAGCATGCAAAATAACAGAGAGGCACTGGCTAATAATCAAACTTGCACAGAACTCATTGATCAATTAAATACCCATAATAATGTAGTAAAGCACACTGACATGGCTAAAATTCATTATCACTGGTCCTGTCAATCAAAAAATATTTTTTTATTTTTTTATTTTATTTTAGTGTACCAGTGCAATCCAAATAAACATATAATAATATGCAGTCACATGTTTGACATGGCTCTGAAAGGTATATTTAAGGTTCAGTACAAATTGTGCTCAGTCAGCACAGTTTGTGGCATACTGTTGAACACTACAGAACAAAAGTTTAGTTTGTCTCTCATGTCCTTAAAAAAAAAAGTGATATGCTTTCAGAGGAAGTAAATGGGGCCAGTTCCTGGAGGATCTAAAGCAAGATATTAGTTCTTGTCTTTTTTTTTTTTTTTTTTTTTTTACAATCATTTAGGGATTTAGGCATCATGCAAAGTTGCAAAATGTGATATACATTCAAAACTGTTTTTTTGTTTTGTTTGTTTTCTCACACTAAAATAGCGTTTCATTTTTTATTTGATGAAAGTACACTTGAAAGTGTACTCTCACTAGTTTAGTACAGGGGCACATTCTTCAGATCCAGGGGGTTAAGTATACTACTATCTTCTTATTTAGGTATTCAGTTTTATACTTGAAATATACCTTTAACTGTACTTTAACTATTTCCATTTTAAAAACATTTTATTCTATCTTCATGCATCCTTTTTATTTTAATCAACACTTAAATGTGGGTAAGTTTCATTAAAAAAGCTGAGGAAATCACACTTGTCAAATACAGAACAATTATCATAACAGTAGATTGGAGTAGATTGAGTCCTTCAACACCAAAAAAAACTTTCCAGTCGTTTCCTCTTAATGAGTTGATTTAATTCGGTAACATTGAGGCTGCATCCGAAACCTGGAACATGCTGCCCATTGAATGACACATTTCAAGGTTAGTTGGCATTTAGGCACCTCATACAACAACATAAAATAAGTTTGTTTGAAATTTTTGCAAATGTATAAAAAAAAAAAAAAAAAAAAAAGGTACATAAGTATATTCACAGCCTTTGCCGTGACACTCAGACTTGAGCTCGGATGCGTCATGTTTCCACTGGTAATCCTTGAGATGTTTCTACAACTTGATTGGAGCCCATCTGTAGTAAATTCAGTTGATTGGGCAGTATTTGTAAAGGCACACACCTGTCTATACAAGGTCCCACAGTAAACAGTGCATGTCAGAGCACAAACCAAGCCATGAAGTCCAAATAATCGTCTGTAGACCTCTGAGACAGGATTGTATCGAGGCACAGGTGTTCCTAGAGTTGGTCGCCTGTCCAAACTGAGTAGTCAGTTCAGAAGGGCCTTAGTCCGGGAGGTTATCAAGAACCTGATAGTCACTCTGACAGAGCTCCTGCATTTCTCTGTGGAGAGATGAGAAACTTCGAGAAGAAAATAAATTTTTCCAGCACTCCACCAATTAGACCTATATGACGGAGTGGCTGGACAGAAGCCACTCCTCAGTAAAAGGCACATGACAGCCCGGTCTGATGAAACAAAGATTGCACTCTTTGACCTCAATGGCAAGCATCATGTCTGGAGGAAACCAGGCACCGCTCATCACCTGGACAATACCATGTCTACAGTGACGCTTGGTGGTGGCAGCATTATGCGGTGGGGATGTTTTTGAGCAGCAGCAACTGGAAGACTAGTCAGGATCGAGGGGATGATAAATGCAGCAATGTACAAAGACATCCTTAATGAAAACCTAATCCATAGCACTCTGGACCTCAGACTGGGGTGAAGGTTTACTTCCAACAGGACAACGACCCTAAGCACACAGCCAAGATAGCAAAGAAGGCAACTCTGTGAAGTCCTTAAATGGCCCAGCCAGAGTCACGAACCCTATTGAACATCTTTGGAGAGATCCAAAAATGACCCCTACCTGATGGAGCTTGAGAGGTCATGCAAAGAAGAATGGGAGAAACTGCACAAATATAGGTAGTCCAAGCTTGTAGCATCATACTCATAAAGACTTTAGGCCGTATTGGTGGCAACAAAGTATTTAGCAAAGGCGGTAAATACTTATGTACATGTGATTTTTGTCCCCTCCGCTTTTTTTTTAAATTATTTTTAATACATTTGCAAAGCTTTCAATCAAACTTATTTTCCATTGTCATCACTTTTTTCAGGTATTGCTTGTATAATTTTGAGGAAAATAATTTAATCCATTTTGGAATATGGCTGTAAAATAAACAAAATGTGGAAAAAGTGAAGCACTGTGAATACTGTATGTATGTATGTATGTATGTAGTTCTACCAGAAAGACTGGAGGCCAGATGAAGTACAATAAACAAGCATGTTTATTGACAGACCAGCAAGTATTATAATTGGAGGTTCTTTGGCATAAGCCCTATCTGTAGCTCTCTTCTCGAGGGTAACAGACTCTGGGAGGTATAGGCGGGACCATCCTGGTGGTAGTGAGGAGGATGGAGGTGAATGTTAGCGTCAACATCTGCAACTGCGACATGTGTAAGTGACCATCTTTTATACTCTGAGAATTACATGATTGGTTAGGTCTGAATGTGACATAACATTAAATCTTCCTGGCAGAACCTTACACTAGAGCTTTCATTTATTAACAGTATGAAAAAGTGCTGTCAGATTAATTGTATTGAAGGGTTAAATACCCCCAAAACACATTTTGTACCCCACAGACAAAATAAAAGTCAAACAGGTTTGAAACATCATGAGGTTGAGGAAATGAAGGCAGCATTTTCATTTTTGGGTGAACTGTCCCTTTATAGATTAATAAAACATTGTGAGTCACTGCAGTAGAAGGCCCAGCCCGGTTCTTACTCGACCTTATCTCTCTGCCGTTTCAGGGACAGACACTTCTTGTGATTAATGTCAGCCTGTGTTTACGTTATGAGAGATGGTGTCTTTGTTCCCCATCCCCGTCAATCTTATGCTGAGCTATGGCAGGCCCTGTGCTGATAGCGTCTGAGCTCTTTATTAAAGCTGTGCTGATGGCACTGAGCTCGCACATACAGGAGAGCAGTTTCCACAAATGCTTGTCAATGCAGTCAAATAAAAGAGAGTCAGGTCATGACTCACAGTTAAGCAGAGCAGGTGTGCATGCAGAGCAGAGCACACACCTAATATTCAGATTCATCTTAATATGTTCATTTAAAGGGGATTTGAAATCTTTTCTTTGAATTTGTTTAGAATTTATACAAGATTTATAGAATAACAATTTATATATATATATATATATATATATATATATATATATATATATATATATATATATATATATATATATATATATATATATATATATATATATATATACTGTATGTATTACGTTAACACAACACACACCCCCACCCCCCACCCCCAAATGTTCAAACGTGAAAATTAGCAACAAAGTCTTCGAAGTGCCCAGGGCGCGTACAAACCCTGACAGAGGGGCTCAGGAACAAGGGGCCCCAGCAGCAAGGCTGGAGCAGGAGTGGTGTCCTGAGTGGCCAGAACATCTTGGGCGTGAGGCGTCGCAATGGAATCCGGCAGTTGCTGGGTTGCTCTGTTCCACCCCTGTCAGGTAAGAGTGGTGAAAAGGGGAGGACATTATGCGCAGGCAGCTAGCGTGCCAACGGGAAACATAAGTCAGCTGATATGAAGCTGGGCCGAGCTGCTGACTGACCTGGTAAGGAACTGACCAGAATGATAACAGCTTGTTAGCTCTATGGGGACAGTCCATAGACACAGTCTGACACTCTGATAGCAGGCCACTTAGCCTTGTGCTTCTCATTGCATCTTCGCTTCATGGAACTCTGTTGTCTCTTGACGTGAACCTTTACTGCTGCTGAGCATGGACGTGGGCCCACGGCCATTAGTGGCCGGAGTCTTGACAGAGGAAGCACAAGCTCCCTTTTCAGCATGAGTGCAGCAGGGGAGACCCCTGTTGTAGAGTGGGCAGTTGCTCTGTAGGGGGGGAGGGTCTGTGACAGAGCAGCCATCAGAGAGTATCCGTCGGACATGTGAGCACGCAGACCATTTTTCAGGGATTGGTTGAATCGTTATACCCCTCCGTTGGCTTGGGGGTGATAGACAGAGGTTCGGATATGGGTAACACCCTTGTTGGCGAGGATGGTGGTGAACTCTGAGTACAGAAACTGAAGACCATTGTCCGTGGTAATTGCACGAGGCAAGCCCCAGCGGGAAAACAGCTGGTCGAGAAAGTTGACCACAACAGCAGAGGTAACCATACCCATGGTAGTCACCTCAGGCCACTTGAAGTGTCGGTCGTAGACCACCACAAGGAACCTCTGAAGGTGTGGTACATTGTACACCTCACCACAGATATTCAGCTGCAAGTGGTCCAATGCAGTTGAAGTGGGTGGCCCTGTCTTACCGCTGGTGAGGCACGCTGCACAGGAGCGGATAAGTCCCTCCGGTTCACGGTCCATGGCGAGCCACCACACAATGTCACGGCACCGTTGTTTGGCTTTTCCGATGCCGAGGTGTCCCTGATATGCCATTTGCAAGACACGCCTTCTGAGGGCTACTGGGATGACAACACAGAGGCCACGAGCGATGCAGGCCTCACCCCAGCATGATAAATCATGCTTCACTTGAAAATATGCTTCAGTTCGTCAAACCCTGCCTGGCATTCAGAAGTCCAGGTCCAGGGAGCATCCTGCCTGAGCAGCATCCTCAGCAGGGCCATGACAGAGGAGTACTGTGGCAGGAAACACATGTAGTAGGCTGTCATCCCCAAGAATGAAACAAACTGCGAGGGTGTTGAGGGGTTGGGGACTGCGCTGATGGCTGCCACATTCGATTGTATAGGGGAGATACCATCTGCTGTCACACGGAACTTGACAAAGTCAATGGCCGGTGTGGAGAACGCATACTTTTCAGTGTTCAAGGTAACATGGTGGTGGCTGAGGGAATCAAAGACCTGTTCCAGGTGGGCATTGTGTGTGTCAACATTTGGCCCGTGTACCACAATATCATGCAAACAGGCTACGGTACCGGGGTAGCTGGCGAGGATTGTGGACATGATCTTCTGGAAACAGTTTGGCGTTGAACTGACCCCAAAAGGCATCCTTGTATATCAGTACAGGCCAGTATGTGTGATAAAAGCCATCAGGTTCCAACTCTCCGGGTGCAGAGGGATTTGCAAGTAGCCCTGACATAAGTCCAACTTAGAAAAGACCCAAGAGGGCACCACTGCCTTATTGACCTGGCAAAGGTCGACGCAAACTCTGTCCACCTGACTTTTTTCTGGCGATGACAAGGTTGGACACCCACAGAGAGGAGACAATCGGTTCTATGATGCCATCAGCCATCCTCTGCGGGATAGTGCATGTAACACTATCCCGCAGAGCCAGGGGAAAACGCAGAAGGGGCTGGACCACGGGAGACACGCTCTGGTCCAGGAGTGTTTTGTGTGTGAATGCGGTGAGACACCCAAGGGGAGTTGTAATAGGGGAACCCACTTATATTATTCATGTTCCATTGTTGTCCTGTAGGGTAAAACCAATGCTGAGAAAGAGGTCAAGGCCCATGATGTTCTCACCGTGGCGTGTAATGTGGAATGGGAAGTGGCCCGTGGTTGTAGAGGTGTAGTGAACTGGGAGTTAAAGTAGGCCAACAACGTACATTTTGCTGCGGCCGTAGCCACAGAGAGCAGTGGATGGGGGCTGCATCTGTCTTTTTGGGAAGAGTAGGTTACAGGTGTCGACATTCAGCAGTGACACCTTGGCTCCAGTGTCGAGGAGAAGAGGGACACAGCGGCTATACAGGTATACAGGGCACCTGGAGAAGGTCCCTGAGTGGGGACCTATAGTGTGCACTGGCACCACCGGGTCATGTGACTTTTCAGAGTAGTCAGCTGGAGCAGACCAGCACCATTTAGCAAAGTGTTTAGGTTTCCGACAGCGTCTGCATGTTTGGCCCCTAGCAGGGCAGTCCTGAGCCCTTGTGGCATGATGGGTGGAGCCACAATTCCCACAGCGTCTCTGCTGGTGTATTTGCTAGGGGCGTACGACCTGTATAGCAGCAGGGTCAGCCAGGTTGTCTGAGCTTGATAACTGTTGCACTGGCTGTTCAATAACAGCAGTATGAGACCTGTTGTCTGCTATTTTAGCAGCATATTGAGTTGCTGCCTCAACTTGTAAGGCAAATGTTAATGCATCCTCAAGTGACAGTGTTGCATCTTTGATTAACAACTCCCCCTGGACTCTGTTTTTTCGGATGTTTTTTCAATGAGCTGATCTCGAATAAGTTCATCTCCCATGACACCGAAATTACAGCACTGTGCTAAAGCTTTTAAATCTGCTACAAACTGCCTAGCGGACTCACCAGGGCGCTGACATCTTTGTCTGAACTCCAGCCGCTGAAGGAGGATGTTCTGTGACTTCACAAAATGTCCAGTCAAAGCCGTAATTACAGCATCGTGAGTGTCCAGAGTGCCATTGAGCGTTTTGAAAATCCTGTTCCCCTCCGCTCCCAGCAAGTGCAGTAGGATAGCGCGCTTCCTTGCGCTAGAGGCGTTATCCAATCCAATGGTTAAAAGGTACAGTTCAAAAAATGTTTTCCACTGATTCCATGGAATAACACGTTCGCCACGGAGGGGCAGAAAATAGTCCGGAGGTGGAAAAGAAAAAAACGGGGCATCAGCCATCTTCGCCGCCAATGTTGGTGAAAAAAAGAACAAATTTCAATACATCAACTGACTAGTTTATTTTCCGTTTATTTTCCGTCTGTAAATGTCGGTTTGTCAGTGATGCGTAACGTTATCTATGCAGTGTTAGGTACAACTGTCATGGCTGATGCACTTAAGGTACAACTGTCAGGGCGGAAGCACTGACATTGTTTCAAAAGACACTGTTATAAACCATCTACAAAAGTAAGCTTAGTGTAGTGTTACTACGTTAACTTCATCACCAGCGTACAAAGTTTGTAATAACACAATAACCGTAATGCATTGTTTATTATAAACGTGGGATTATGGATTATATTGAGAACGCCATACATAGAAACTATGCCATAAAGTTAATTATCCTGTAAACTTTAGCCGCATTCATTGTGAAGCATGCACGCGTTTCAAACTACACTTACTTCTTCTGGGGGTGAAGCAGGAACACGAATAGTTGGTACCGGTCCTTGTTTCAGGAGCAGCTTCCTAGCAAATCCTGCTTTATACTAGCAGTCTGGTGAGAAATGATTTGCACGGGGCAAACATAAAAGCATTGATGTTGATCGGCGTAATATTCCCTTCGAAAACAAAACTAAGCCACTGCTTATTTTCCACTGCGTGGATTTTTATCATTATAGGATGGTTGTGTAGGCACTGCCAGCACACATTTCCAAAAAATCAACTTGTAAAAGCACATGTTTACTCTTGCTAATCCTGCTATCCTTACTTACATAAATTAAATATAGTGTCCTGCACTCTGGTGTCTGAATAATTTTTGGTTTGACTGTATATGACTTTCTTATATATATTTTGAAAAAGTATAGGTCCCGGGGTGTTTTTTTTTATTTATTTTTTTTTTTTTTTTATAAACACCCACACACACTTTTACATAAAGACGAACATTCACAGTGGCTCACAAATGTGTCAAAAGGTGTGTTAAATATAGGTGTCTTCCTGCATGTCTTTCTGCTGCTGTCTCTGTTCCGTACACACTCTAAACTTTAGTGCCGATAGGAGGTGAGGAGAAAGTCATTACCAACAGAGGCCTGTGCAAGGCACCCACGCGGGCAAGACCACTCAACCAGCACCTCGTTATCTGTCCTCCTCCACACACACGCGCACACACACACGCACGCACAAACATACACAACGCGCCGTGTTCTCAGAGACAATGTGGCGTGCTGCACAGTGTGCCATTGGTAAATAGGATTTCTGAGGCTGGAGCTGTACAGTGCTGTTCTGTGCGTTTGGTATTCTTCCTACATCACAGACATCTGTTTACATCCTTTACTGGGTGATCTCTGAGCTCTGCTTCTGTGTTCATACCCTGATCTCTCACACACTCATTTCAACCTTTATTCAAGCACAGATCTTTGATATTTTCTTTCCACTTTTTTCCTCCCCACTCTTTTACAACTGAGAATTTGGAGGTCCTCTTTCATGCACAAATAACATTCGCTCTATCATAAAATCAGTAGTGTCGCAAACACGTTCCCTGACAGTTTGATCCATTGCCTGTTTTTGTAAGCATTGGATGGTGAGACATAAAAATGCTCAGCACACAGAGACTATGTTGACAGAGCTGATAAAAGCAGGACTACGGCCCAGCTAAGATGAAGCGGTAAAGGCAATTACATTAGAGCTCCATTACAAAGCACACGACAGCAACACGAGAGAGTCTTTGTGTAGCTATTGCCTTATCTCTGCAAACCTCAATGAAGTGAAACCCAACACTGTAAGTTTGTTTTGATGAGGAAGGATTTATTACCGCATAGAGAGGCCTTCTTCCTCTAGACTGCCTTGTGACATTTTCTGTATTTATTTGCTGTTTATTTTGGATTTGATGAATGTGCTGTAATTAGCCCGGAAAGGATTGGGTGGGAACTGGCAGGTTTTATTGCCAGGGAGAGTTGCTCCTCCAGTGGCCTGACTGGGAGGAAATGGTCAGAGGAGTCCATAGTGATTTAATTGGCCATTTAGTGAATGCTATGACAGGCCCTTTCCCCAGAAACTCAAGATTAACGCTTCGGACCGGTGCGTAATAGTGGACGTTCAATGTTCTCTTTGCACCTCAGTGACGGCTCAGAGGATTTATATCTCTGTTTTCACTGCTTGTTTTTCACAAGCCTGTGTAGAATTTTAATCAGAAGATACCTTGAAGTTTCTTTGTCAGATTGAGATCAGTTTAATGATCTAACAAA
Organism: Pseudorasbora parva; assembly: GCF_024679245.1. Lineage (NCBI taxonomy): Eukaryota > Metazoa > Chordata > Actinopteri > Cypriniformes > Gobionidae > Pseudorasbora > Pseudorasbora parva. The sequence goes on from NC_090190.1 coordinate 7,142,852, forward strand.
AAGTGACATAATTTTGCTTCTGTGGTGCCTTTACTATTAAATGTAGGATTGTTTCGCCAATCATTATTTCATATTCCAGCCTTTAGTGAACAAGATCTACTGTATATCTAACCGGTAGGGCTGCACAATATATCGGAATATCGCAAATTCACATATATTGCAGCGGCACGCTAACCTGGTTAAAACCAGAACATTCTCAGTAGTAACTGAGTTATGGTCTGGCAAAGGTTCATAGGAAAATCATTTCCAAAGGGAGTCACCAACGGACGATGACGTAGCAGAGCGACTGAGAAACATCTGAGATTCTCTGCTTGTGATCTTGAGGAAGATGTTGCAATGGCCTCTGAAGACTTTTGCCCTTATTGTAAAATAAAAATGATAATAGCTGGTGTCCACCACCACTTCATCAACATTTTTGCTAAATTTGTAAAACCTAATAGCACCTCAGACCGACTGAAACGTCTCTGATTGACAGTCGAACAGAAAACATCAAGCGCTGACCGCATTTGCCCCCATTGTAAGGCATTTGTATTGCGATTAGAACACGATTTGCAAAAGTCTTTGGAAAATCGTGTCTCACAAACTTTATTCAGTAATTTCAGATGTGAATGAACATTTTCAGACTTGAGCAAGTTACGCTAGTTATTTTTTTACAATTATTTACAATTTTTACATGACTACCAGATCTAGTGTGAGGAAATAAGCACATAAGACCATATCCAGAGCTGCTGTGTGTGTTAGCACATGATCACACTCCCCATCCTCCTCATCAAAGTAGCTGGCGGAATCCACATCTGGTAGCCGAGTGTGGTTCTTTGCTCGGGTTTTAACGAAAAGGAACCTTTTTAAAGCTTAAAACAGACCCGATAGCTGATTCGAACGAGTGATGTTGCATAGCGGCATCCTGATTCACCGTCGCTGTGCTGTCGTCATGTAAAGCCCGCCCCTTCGTTTTGATTGGTGCCGCGATTTTAATGGATTAGAGATGGGTTTGAATGAGCTCTTTGCCAGAATACTTGCAGAGCAAATCTAAATTTGCCGGAAGTTGTCTGGGTTTTCCCAGGCTAGCGGCACGCAATATTTTAATGATTTTAGTAGGCTACTTCTACATTGTGAAAAGTGTACGTTTTAGGTTGACGCATATATTGGAGAATAGACTAGGCACGCGACTGTCACTTGTGTGACTTGTGACATTGTGCAATTGTGCAATAAAGGGGAAATGTTGAAGGGTTGAAGGGAAAGGTTGATGTCTAACTTTAAAATTGAATGTGGAGGAGGGTAGTGACGTCCCAGGTCACTAAAGACACGAGGTATGTGTTTAAAGGTTGATGCAATATAATAGCATATATGTATGTATTTTTTTTTTTTTTTTAAGACCAATATTAGAACAATTTCTGAAGGATCTTGACATCAAAAAATAAATATATTAAAATATTAAACAGCTATTTTTAACTGTAATAATATTTTACATTATTGCTGGTAATACTGTATTTTGATCAAATAAATGTAGACTTGTTGTGCATAACAACTTCTTTAGAAACATAAAAAAAAATCTTTGAATAATTCTGTAAGTCTTGTAAGTCACTTAGACATTGTAACATCATAGTGGCACGTTTTAAACAGGCCAGTCACATTATCTTTATAGTAAATCGAACTAGTATTGCAGTTTTGGTTGACTAATGGTGCAGATACCTGAACCCTTTATGGAATAACTTTTTAAAGTGAAGGTAATTTAGAGATTGCAGCCATTTCTCACATAAACCTGCTGCAGCATGTTCCATCAACTTGGCTTTATAGATGAGCTTGACTGAGAAATTTTGAACATACTCCTTAAGAAAAACAGTCCCCAGCATATGGGGAGGGAAGGCAAAGCGCAGAGTGTGAAACATGTGAGAAATGAAGGGGCTATGGGTGGGCAATCTGTCATTTTTGATTAACACTAGATGAAGGTGCTGGGATAGATGTACCATACTGCCCCTCCCACAAGACCTGGCACGCTGCACATTATCACCTGTCACCATCTCAGAGCACGTCAACCCTCCTCTCATCTATTCCCCTGTACCTCAAAACAAAGAGAGCCAATTTAACTACCTTATTTTATGGGGTCACGATGTGCTACCTGCACTTATTATTGGCTGATCCAGGTAAACAAAATCCTTTTTCCAAGTATAGGTCGACAGTTAGGACAGTGGGAAACAATAGAAAAGTTAAACAGTTAATATAAAGCAATAAAAAGAGAGTGAGCGAGAGAGAAGGACATACTTATATGACATTTACATACAGAAGCACCTGACCTTTACCACTGCTTTATTATTTTCATAAACTTTTACTCTAAAACCTAATTTATAAAGAGGCTTTAACCCACTAATTTGACATTGTGATGTGGTTTAGAAGGCTCCTCTCCAGATCCACAGTGCCATTTTGTGTATTCATTTAAAAATCTGATGCCTTTCAAAATTGTAGTTTATTTAAATATGCAAGTTAGTCCTAGCAGTCGCATTAAAATAAATCATATGATAAGTGCGGCTTGCACTTATGTTGACATGCTTCCTTTATTTAATTTGATTTTGGATTGAAATATTTATTTACATCAGCCATGAATCATGAATTGCTGCTAAAACTACTAAAACGTGTTACTGTGTTCCATTTGAGAAAGACTGCAAATTTTAACCCATTTTAAATGCACACCTAATTATTCACTACCCTCCACCTCATTCATTTTTAGTTAGACATCAACCTTCTTAGTATTCCTCAATCAATTCATCATAAACAACATAACAATAAAAAAAAAAGAATGTCAGTTTTTCCATATTTTTGTTGTTGTAAAAAACAGTATAGGGTCGCTAATGACCCTAGCTGTGTAACAGTAGATGTATATTATTTTTTGCACATCGATAATTAAATCTTGATGATGAAATAGGTGGAATTCACCTTTATTCCACAAGGTGGCAATGTCTGATACACAGTGACGTTTCACTCAAAGTCACCGCAGACCAAAAACAAAAGAATAGGAAGTATCATCAGCAAAACTTGAAATGGCTCAGCAATTTATTGCAGAGCAAGTGCTGACCGCAGTCAGATATTAGTGCCACTGTCTCTTGATGGTGGATCTAGTCAGTGATCAAAATATTGATTTTAAAGATATTGAAATTTATCGTTTTGAGAATATGTTTGAGATTTTGAATATGATCCAGATGCTGAATGTACAGGGAAATGATCTCTCAGGACGGTGATGATGATGATGATATAAAACATCTGCTCAAACTGAACCCTTCCAAGCTCCAAAAGATAACAAAGTATGCTTCATTTTATCTATCTGTAATTGTTATTCTAATATTAGGAGAGTTTTATATTATCGCGACAGGTAGAGAATCCAGAGATCAATCCAAGTCGCTAAAGACCTGAATAATGTAATAATAATTGATAAAACATTCATGCATTTAAGGATTAAATGTGCCTATCTACTAAAAATGAATTTGCTTAACACTCATGGTTACACCAGACCAGGCAACATGTTTACATGAGAAACGCTAGGATATAGATATAGGCCTTTTTTCGTATCCAATATTTTAGTAATAATCATAAATGAGGTATCATTTGAAAGATTATGAACTCAAAAATAATTCTGTGCAAACGGTTTTGAAATCGGATGTTGCATTACCATGGAAACGGTACTCAATTTTCTTCTAGCAGGCTCCTCCCCTAGTGGGCGGTGTCATGTTTCATATTACAAAAATTATTTTAATTACTTTATAATCAAAATCTTTTCTAATCTTGAAAAAACATATCGTCGGAAAGGTCAACTCTCAAGGTTCCATATTTTATGACTGTTTTGTGATGGATGTGATATTTGGACAGAAATTTACAGGAAATTGCATTTAAAAAACAATCAATGTGTCAAACTAGACACGGTAGACACAATTTTGACATTCGCATTCGGTGTGAACGTAGCATTACGGGAACTTCAATTTTTGTGATATCAATTTCAAATTTGCAACACAACTTGGATAGACATATGGCTTTGATTTTATAGTAATATTATAGTACATTTTTTTGTTAAATATATATTTTATATAAAATACAAAATATGTAGTACAGTATTTTTCATTTACAATTAATTTAAACTTCCATAACTTGTTCATACATTCATATTTTGAATTGCTTTCACTTTAGCAATAATCCAACGAGTGTTTTCTTTAAAACAAGACCACCCATGAGTTAGGTTTATATTCCAATGCATTCTTGAATTACAGCCATTTAAGTTTGGATAATGCATTTTCATGTCTATTCTCAAAAGGGCATTGACAGATAAGGAGTTAAAGGGACAGTTCTCCCAAAAATGAAAACGCTGTCATCATTTACTTGCAATTATTTTCAGTGTTCGGGGTCTTAAACGGAAAGGTGGAAATAAGCGAAAAAATGTGGGGAATCTCAATTAGCACATCCCAGCACTGAGATGATGTGGGTGTTTGTAGAACCTGGGATGAAGGGGGCAAGAAAATGGACAATCTTTAATTAATACTTTTGAGTTACAGGCAAAGCTATTACACATAATGTGGATATAATGGAATAAACAGATTCCTAATGAGGCCCAACGATCCAAAATGCACTGACTATACATAAATTAAGGTGTACGTTAACAGGAAACATGTTCTTAAAGGGATTGTTCACCTAAAAAAAAAAAAAAATGAAGTCATGAAGTTTTTTCCGATACAATGAAAATCAGTGGTATCGAAAACAGTTTTGAGTAAACTATCCCTTTAAGACCTGAATGTCTTAGAATATATATATTTTTCAATATTTACTCAGGGCAGCAATTAAATATTCAGTAAACATATCTGTGTCTTTAAAGTTTGATAGCCCATGCAGGTGTCAGCAGTGCTGTGGAAGATATAGAGCCAATGGATCTTTGACATTGAGCGCTCTCTTCCAGGCTAGTTCTGTCAGGACCACTATTGTCAAAGATGATTGGGTGACTATTAGCATATAGTTTGGATTGCCAGTATGGTTCTGTTCTGGGCAAGAACTCCCTGCGCATCCATGCAGCCTAGCATGGATAAGGACCGTGAGAGCAGCAATAACCTCCCTGAGGGTAAACAGATCAGAACCAACATAATGTATTACAGATAACATGCAGGGTTAGTTGACCAAAAAACGAAAATCACTTACTCTAATGTTGTTCAACACCCGTAAGACCTCAACACAAATTAAGATATTTTTGTTGAAATTCGATGGCTCAGAAAGGCCTTCATTGACACCAATGTCATTTCCTCTCTCAAGACCCATAAAGGCACTAAAGAAAGACGTCGTTACAAAGCCCATCTCACTACAGTGGCTCTACAATCATTTTAATAAAAAAACTGAATCAGCGTATTGATTCATGATTTGGATCGCTTGTCAAACCGCCAAACTACTGCAATCATGTGACACTGGCGATCCTGAATCAGTCATGAATCAATACATCGATTAATAATGAAAATCGAGAAGCGAAATCTGCAGATTACTATACACGTCGTTATTCAGGTATTTTTGCGCACAAAAACTATTCTCGTTGCTTCATAAAATGATTGTATAATCACTGTAGTGAGCTGGGCTTTGTATCGACGTCTTTAGTGCCTTTATGGGTCTTGAGACAGGAAATAACATTGGTGTCAATAAATGCCTTTCTGAGACATCAGATTTCAATAAAAATATCTGCATTTGTGTTCTGAAGATAAACAGGTCTTGCGGGTGTCGAACGACATTAGGGTAAGTAATTAATGAGAGAATTTTTGGGTGAACTAACCCTTTAATGTTGTTATTGAATGTACAAAAAAATTTTTTTGATTCGAGGGGAATTAGAATACCAAAATCCTGACTGGGCACGAGGAGGAGCTGGGGATGGATGAGGGTAATTAGCTGCGGAGAAACACGATAGCAGCTGATAGTACTGAGGGGCTATATATATATATATATATATATATATATATATATATATATATATATATATATATATATATATATATATATAATATGTCCGTATGTATGTATGCGGTGATAGACGTTGTATTTTCTGTAGGCAGATGTGCTCAGCTGACAGTCAGCTGATACGAGCTTGACTAACGTTACCTGCCAGAACTGACGTCATACGCTTAATGCCAACTGCGATGTATCTGTGCCCAGAGCAATCATTTGTTATAATCTTTCCCTGCACATGTGTCTGCTTACAGTTATATATTGTGTGTGTGGTGGTGGGGGGGTTATGGGGGTTTGGGGGGTTATGTGTGTTTGCTGTCAGTCTAGGAGTAGGAAAGCTCAGATGGATCTGATTCTACTAATTGACTGGAATACGTGTGGCCCAAAAAGATTGCAAGACAGTGACAACGGATACGAAAGATTACGGTTGTTCTCAGTGGAGCATAGCGATATACCTCTATTAAAGGTTACCGGGGGAAAGCAATCTCAACCATTCTGCCAGCCTAACTGAGCGGCTAAACTGTCCTCACTTTATGTCACTGCCCAAGTGCTGACTTTGTGTTCTCATCATGAGCAATAAAACCTCATCAGACACTGTTCCATGTTCAAGTCCTTGAGTGTCCATGGCAAGGTGCCCTCTCATTACTTTGTGTTCCAAATATACATCAGACCTAGACGATCAATAGCTCTTTATTGTTATTTTTACCCCGTTGGCCCCTGGCAGGAGTTCAAATGGAGATATACACCAGCTTAAAGCTTGTTCATTATTTTATTCTATAAAACAAAATCCTCAAAAAGGTAAATATCATACTTAACTGAATGTCAATGTGTACATACTAGGTTGACTGAAGCAATGATATCTACTTCCTATTTTAGCAGCTGCCCTTTCCATCGTATATAACGCACACAAACAGGTCTATTGACTCAGCAGAGTACAGCAAATACAAATAGCCTATCACAGTAAATGCATAAATAGGTCACCAGAAGTACAGTTCACATGCACCAGTTATATCAGTATTCTGTGGCACAAAACCGCCAAATAAAATGACAAAAAGAAACAGACACAGTATGAAAGGTAATTATAATTACCTGTATTAATTTCAGTCATATTCTTTTAGAAAAATAAGTCCATACTATTTTATATAGTTTCAATATAATAATGCATATCTTAAATATTTAAATAGTTTATTTCGTCTTGCCCCATTTTAATAGTAATAACATTACCTTTTTACTGTAAAGTAAGTGAAAATATAGATTGAGAAAATGATTTCATATACACCCATAAAATTCCATACATTAAAGGGGGGGGGGGTGCGCTGTTTCATGCATACTGGGCTTTTAACACTGTTAAAGACTTGGATTCCCATCCTAAACATAGACAAAGTTTCAAAAGTGAATGTTGGATGTTTGATAGAGTATTTCTGTGTTAAAAATACTCCTTCCGGTTTCTCACAAGTTTCTGAGATTTTTTTCGAGTGTGGGTCGGCTTGATGTTAATAGAGCGGAAGGTCCTTGTATGGGCCGTACGGGCTCTTTTCCCGGTAGGGTGAGCGCGCGCGTGACTAGAGCGAGAGAGGAAATGCACGCCCATAAACACTCTCTCAGGTTATTCCTATGGTTGACGTTGAGCGACTTCAACGCTTCAGCACAGCATTCCGGGAAGGCAGCGCTGCATTTGAACCGATTTGAACGCAGAAATGAAGGGAAGCTTCACAACATCGCTTCAGTCGCATCGCAAAAGTGGATCTCCACCGTTCACTGCTGTCACAGGACTTCACCAAATCATACCAGAGAAGTGTGTTTTTGACGGAGCGGTCCCAGAGATAAAGGTTCGGTCCTGCTTTGGAAGCAGCCGGTGAGTAAAACTGCTTCAAATGTCTGTGCTGTTGGCTATCGTCACGTGAGTAAACATCAGTAAACGACACGATTGCATGCTTCGTCATTCAAATGCGCTAACGTTACTCCATTGTTGTTCTATGTATAACGTTACACTAGTCTGACGTGCAAAACCGTTTTGCTTGCTACGGCTAAGGTTTAGTCGCATACAATAGTCCATAAACCGAATCATGTCCTCATAAACTGCGAGTAAACACACACAAATGTTGACAGGCCACTAAATACAGTACATACCACAGAGACAGACGTCCTGCTGTTGCTGTTTCTCCTGTTCAATTTATTTCAGCCTTCGAATGATTCTGGATCATATCTATTAGCTAAGATCGATAGCCATGGGTTTCTCCACGCTTGAGGATGTTACCGCTTTGCGCGCTTGTCATTCGTTGAGCATTCCATGAGCTTTCAGGAAAAAAAAAGTAGGAACATGGCTTTCACTCTGAGACTCGTATTAAGGCATCTTCTGAACCAAAGACGATTGAATCCAGTATATGTGAGAAATAGTTGAATATATTGTATATCATTCTTCTTTTAATGGCTGTGTGTGGTTCCTAAACACTGTGTATCAGAGGCCCCACGTAAACTGCCTACAGCCAGAAGCAAAAGCAAAGCTGTGCCAAGGCAAAGAGACATTAAAAAAGGCTCTGATTGGCAGTGCATTTGTTCACAACATAAATGATGCTAAATATCACTGCAACGCATTATTTGCACAGTCAATCTTCCTGACTTACGGCACATTCTTGGGCGGAGAAGACAACAGCTTAGTCTTAATATTGTCATGTGTATTAGATCATCTCATGGTGTGAAAAGCTTCAAATCAAAGGCCAACCACTAAGTTTTTTTTCTTCTTCAACTTCATGTTTTTTCCCCATTACCATGGCTTGAAATAATTAAATATGTAAAATCATGTAAACTGCGTAACTTTATAAGGAACTGCAACATAAGTTGTAAGAATAATAGCAACCCTCACTGATGAAAGTGATTTTATTCAAATAAACACAAAGATGACTAAGACTATGATGAAAGTTTCAGGCTTAAATGATCCAACTGGGTAATCCAACGAGGTAAATACAACAAACAGATGAGATCCAATAAAGCAACTCGTACTAAACTTAAATAGGGGAGATAATGACACACACACAATGGAACACAATGACAAAATCAAATTAATCACTAAAACATCAAACAAGGCAGGAAGAAATGGTGCAAATGGAAACAGACAGAGTCTAGTGGTGTGACAGAAGGCCTCCTCACAAAAGGCGCATCCTCGTGCCAGAGAGAGGAGGTGAGGAAGATTTGGAGATAGTGAAGGGATGGTAAAGGGCCGGAAAATGGGAGGTGAACTGGTAGAGTATGTTGGAGGAGGTTCAGGAGGAGGATGGCTGACCGGGAGGAAAAAGAAACGAAGGATCCAGGGCAGTGCTGAAGGTTGTAAAGGCAGTGATGACCTCACCTGATGACAGAGTGGGTCCAGAGGAGCAACCGAGGGTGGTGGTTGATCCCTGAGGGATGGCTGAACAGGCTGTAGTCGAAGAGGTGGAGTTGCAGGGACACCCTGAAGTCTGCAGCGTAGGTTTGGCGAGGTCTGACCCATGTAGAGCCGACTAGCTGAGGATTCCACTCTGGAATTGTGGGTGGGAGGAACGTAGGTGAGGAAGTCAGGGAGACTGGTCTAGGAAGAGCAGAATCTGCTGCGGTTGTGGGTAAAGTTGTGGGCTTCTCTTGCCCAGGCAGAGGTGGATCCCAGTTGTCCTGATTTGGATTCCAGCTGTCCTGAGATGGATCCCAGCTGTCCCGAGGTGGATCGCAACTGTCCTGAGGTGGATCACAGCTGTCCCGAGGTAGATCGCAGCTGTCCCGAGGTGGATCACAGCTGTCCCGAGGTGGATCACAGCTGTCCTGAGTGGATCGCAGCTGTCCCGAGGTGGATCGCAGCTGTCCTGAGGTGGATCCGAGCCACTGAGAGTAGTAGGAGAAGAGGGAATGGTGGGAGACGATGATGATTGAGTGGCAGGAATGGCTGAGGGCTGAAGATAAGAATGGAGAGTGAAATATAGTCCTCTATTTGGTTATGTTAGATAAGAAGATAAGTCCTCTATGGTGGTGTGAAAGGGAGGCTGGGTGGGACTGATGGGTTTGAATTTGTTGCTGCCAGAGCCATGCTCTCAGTGGCTGTCCTCCTTGTCTTCCAATTTCAAGATGGCTCCCTCAGTGGTGGAAGATGCAAAGGCACATACACCTGATCAGACTCGTGCGTCTCAGACTCCACTGGGTTACACGCACCCCTGACAACGTGGGCTTGTAGTGAAGTGCTCGAAGTCTGCGGTGGGTTCAAACTGCTTTATCCCTCCTGATGAGTTCTATGCACTGGGTTTGGAGTGGGGCTGGTGACATTATCAAAGGTGAAGGATAATCCACAGGATACCAGCTCCCACTCCACAAAAGCGGGGAAGCTCTCTTGAGGAGCCTCCACGGACAACTACTCTCATGAGGCCAACATGAAGAAACATGCAGAGAAATGTGGTCCAAGATCCAAGAATTCATCCATATGATGCTCAAGGGCATTCTCCCTGCTCAAGGCAAAACAGCTTCAAATCAGGGATGTCCATAATTAACAAAAAAAGAATTGAAACAAAACACAAACTGGAGATGACAAAAAAAAAAGAAAAAAAAAAGAAGAAGTTTACTTACACTTCGTGGTTGTGGACTCAACAAGTCATGGGCTGTGAGGGAGATCACAAAGAAGATGATGATGAAAGTTTACAGGCTTTTATGATCTAACTGGGAGATTCAACAAGGTATATCCAAACACAACTACAAATAGACAAGACCCGACCAAGACACTCAAACTGAACTGAACTTAAATATAAATTAACTTTAATAAGTGGTGTGACAATTACAGTACATTACATTTATATTATATTATTATTTTTGTGGCAGGTAAGAAATAATAACAATATTTTTTATATATATATTTTGATACAATATATTGATAAATGTGGCAAAAGGTTCACTTTGGGCCCAGGACTTTCAGTTCTATGTGATGTTCCAACTGCAACTCTCTTACTTAGTGTGAGGCAGCACAGTCAGAGGTGTTTTGTGGTATTAGTGGCAAGTGGTGTTAGTCGCTTCTAATTTCCCTCCTCCCAACCATTAAGAACCCCCCTGGAGCAAGCGCCTGTGTGCCCAGCTGTTCGCCTGTTTCAAATGCCCTTACATCCACCCGAGTGAGTCAGAAGGCTAGAGAGGTGATATTTTAGATTTTAATCAAATCCTGCGGTGGATTATGCCATATATCAGGCTTCTTACCAGGCCTCCAGAGAGCAGATGCACAAGAGAGAGTCAAGATGGGGCTGGGAAGATGGGGTAGTATATTAAATTCATGTTTCAGTTAAGATCCACTCTCAAGTCCCTTTAGACTCAAAATACACTCACATATGTAATACTGACATGCGCATAAACTAAAGCATACATATTTCACATGAGTTAGGGGCAGGATTTCGAACTTTGTTGCCACTTTTGCATTCCCTTTGATCTAGTAAGCCCTTGGAAATGCTCTCTTATTTCCCAGGTGACGTCTCTGTTAAGTACTGCTTCTATATCCAGGAAAGACTTCTTTCTCTTGGGCTCATGGTGATAAATGTGGTTTGCATTATTAATGCAAAGTTACAAAGGAAAAGAGTGCAAAGAAAAAAAAAATGGGCGCACAGAGGTAGAGACATACTACTCAGTCCAGTTGTGTGACCTGCTTTAGACAGGGCTGTCCACAGATATAAATACAGAGAAACTAGTCGTAATCTTTGTGGGCTCATGTTCCATTTTCATGTCTTCAAGGTCCAACAAGGACACTCAAGATTGTCTTTGAGCCCCGTGTGGGACTTTTTCAAATAAAGCAGCCCTTCAGCCAGCTTAATGCCCATCTCTGATTGAAAACATAAAGTAAATGAAATTCTTTGCATGTGACATTTATTGGAGGTAACTTATAAGGCAAGTGACTTTGCGGAAATGGATTAGACTTACACAGGCCAAATGCTCTATGGTTTAAAAGTTTGGGATTGGTGTTGGTTTTTTTTTTTTCATTTTAATTTTTTTAATCTCTTATGCTCACAGTTTCATTTAAGCTTCAGCTTTATTTAATCAACAATACAGAACAGGAATATTGTGAAATGTTATTACAATTTAAATGAACTGTTATTTGTTTGTTTGTTTATGTATGTATGTATGTATGTATGTATGTATGTATGTATGTATGTATGTATGTATGTATGTATGTATGTATGTATGTAAGTATGTATATTTATTTATTTATCCACAGAAGAAAAACTCATTTTAAATCAGGATGGATTTTTTCAATGCACATTTATTATTCAAGTATCATCTTTATAAAGTCTTGTAGATTTCAGCGTGACCCACGGGATTGTTTCCGTCTACCCAAATAAAGACTTCAGTAAATCATGCAGTGACAAAATTTAAAGAGTTAGCAGAAGTCTGCCACAAGTTTACTGAGTCTGTTAAAATGTCACTATAAAAACTAAATAAATAAATTAACTACTTCTGGGTAGTGCTAATGCAATGACTTCAGGGAAGTCTGATTTAAATAGCAACTAAAAATCGGGTCTTTTAAGCACTGGGCAAATTTATTGATACTCTTTCACTATTGAAATTGTTCATTAAAAGCATATTACTTCTCTTTTTCAAAGGAAGCTATTAAAACGGCTGAAAATGCACTGTGGGATTAACGCAAACTTCATAGGGCAAAGAACAGCCGCCAACTTGCATCTTTTAAAATGATCATCTGACAAAGCTTTTATGGAATATATGAATGAAGCTTAAGGCCTGTCATCGTTCTCTCTTTTATCATCTTCATAATGATTATTATAATCAGTAGCTCTTTTTCACACTCTCTCATGGTTCCTTGCCAGGCTGTAATGGTTGATGTAGTAACCTTTGTGTAACTCAGCGCTCACTCAATGCTCTAACAATAGCATGAAAGATCACTGATGGTGGCTCTGATGTGTACGGCTGAAGTGTGAGCCAGGATCAAATTACCTTCCTGTGAAATTGGCTCTCTCCTCCAACCAAATTTCCATCTGTAAGTACAGGCATCATTGGTTTTCCAGGCGTTATTGTTACATGAAGTAGCCTGCTTATTTCTGTGTAGGTTTATTTTTGTCGGCCATGAGTCATGACCCAGCAAGAAGCATGGAGACAAATGTCTCCCTAGACAGTAAATGATAATCATGAGGATGGTAAAGTAGACAGAAATTAATGCTGTGTTCTGTATGTTTATATCATAGACTGTAAAAAAATATGGACGTAGTGTCCGTGACGTCACCCATAGGATTCAGATAAGCCGTTCTGAAGCTTAAAGTAGGGTCGAGCTGGGCGTTGCCATCTTGTGAGCGAGTCAAGAAAATGGGCAAAAAGGCGGGATGTGCGCGGAGCTGAGGTGACGCAATAACTATAGACGGCGGATAAATGGCTATCTACTTGTAACCACGCCCTTAATTATGCAGAACCTTAAGGCTTTATATAACGTAAACGAATGAGTTATAAAAAAATTCACCCCCCTCAGAGTTGTCATGAAGATCAAAATTAGCCATATAAGCCAAAACCACAATTTGTACCAGGCTGTAAACATGTTTTTTCTGCTTTAAAGTTGAGAATTTTAACATGGGGCTCAATGAGATTCTGCTCCCTTCTGGAGCCTGTCCCTAGTGGCCAGTTGAGGAATTGCAGTTTACATTACTTCCCTATTGGCTTCAAGAGAGTTCGCGGGAGGTTGCCGCTTGGTTTATATGGAAGGGCTAAGTCAGTGAGCAATACAGAAAGTTGTTTGGCTGGATTCAGTGGAGTTCAGAGTTCAGAAACATCAAAAACATATTACTGACCCCAAACAATGTGTAATATCTACTGTATGTGCATGGCACTTTGCTTTGAAGAAACTGCTAATTTAAATTAAACAGTTTTAATTTTAAATTAAAAACAGTTTTAGGGATTGTTCACACATGCATCATTGTGATAAAAATGCTCAATTCAGAAAAATGGAACAGCACACATGGTCTCAAGACACATTTTTAAAAGTTAAAATTTGTTTTACCTTAACACATCATGGTTTACTCTTTACTCTCAGCAGTTTGAACAAGTGTCACAGCAGCCGCTGAGCGAACACAGTCATAATATAATTTTAAACACACTTAAATGTATCTAATATGATAATCCGAGCTGTGTTACCTCATACTCATGAGTGGAAATGGCACCTGTGACTGTGTCCCGGCATAATAAAAGTCCCTATGCTCGCGAGTGGTGTGTTTGCGTAACAATCACTCCAGCGGCCTTGCTCAGCTCCCTCAACATTTGGTCCATCAACTTGATTTCTACCCGAGTCCTATCCTGATTCTTTTCCACCGGCTGTGAGGTAAAGACCAAATGTCCCAAGTGTCATGTCAAACTATGACTTTGTTTTGATTAGGCTCTCTATAGCGTACTGAAAAGTTACAATGTGTAACTTTAATGTCATCAGAAAATCAAAATTGATAATTCTCTTCTCTTCTGGCACAAGGGTGGGGCAACCTGTCACTCACATGAGATCGGCCAATAGTAAACCACAACCACCCAACAATCCAATCAATTCCATATGGACAAAATCAAGTCTCTCACAATCACAATAGGAGAGAAAGGACTATTGCAACTTCGTTTCATGCTAGCTTTAACTTGCCCATGCAATTTAAACACTTTTTGCTTTCAATGTATGATGGCCTGTGGGTTGGAGGTTTTGGGAGACGACGTGTGCTGATGTCAGATTGACAGGTACGGCGCATGATGGATGCGAAGTTTTCTCGAAGACAGACAATGTGATCATTCTGAGAGTGTAAACATTTAGCGAAGAGGAACAATGTCATTCAATCGCTCTAAAGATAATTAAACACCATATGCTTTGGGCCATAATACCCATGGGCAGATATTGCAGAATAATGGCTTTTAATTAATCTCTCAAAATTCAATCAAGACTTTACCTTTGTGGCAGTTATCTTTCCAGTTTCATACGGGATACTCTACCAATTCAATAGGTGAAGATGGTGTCTTTGAATATGCAGAGACGTGCACACACATTCGCATACAGATAGGAAGAGACAGATGCAGACACTGACAGGAAAGTAAGGACATTTGAGATGACACAGGCGGTTCAGCTACTCCTGACAGACATTAGGACAGAGATAAATATTTAGCGTGCTGTCTAAGAGTGATGAAGACTCTGCTCTCAGAGTTCAGAGTACATTGTGACGTTGGTTTAAAAGAAGATATCTAAAGGTGTGCTGTTGACTCAATCTTTATCATTCATCTCTCACCAGTTTTCTCATTTGAACTTCCACATATCACAAATGTCTTCTTAGTCAGTCCTGAATCCATCCATCATCTTCATAAGAATCTCTCCATTAATACATACAGCCAGGGTCATGCCAAGGGCGGTGTGTGTGGAGGAGCATCGCAAATGAGCTCTAATAACATGATTCAAATTATTACAGTTTGGGGTGTTGGGATATAAAATATATTTTCTCCAAACTGTTAGGATGGATGGATGGATGGATGGTTGGATGGATGGATGGATGGATGGATGGATGGATGGATGGATGGATGGATGGATGGATGGATGGATGGATGGATGGATGAATGGACAGTCAGATAGATAGCACTAAATCTATTTAAGCATACGCTACATGACTAATTCATCTTAAATTAATCTTACCATTAAGGTGTAATTGTACTAATTCAGATGCAACTTCGGTGCGATTAATTTTATTGTTAGTGATTTGATTGGTAACAGTTCTATATAGTGTCTTACTATTCTAATTATATTTATTAATTAAATATAAGTAATTTATCAGGCAGTAGATGTGGATATGAGATACATTTAAGGAGTGCTGGTCCTGCCTTGGTCTTGTTTTGGTCTCGGCACACGCTGGTCTCGACTTGGTCTTGGATTAGGTGGTCTTGACTACAACACTAGTTAGCAACAAAGTAACACTTACTTACTGTTAAAATATTAACATAATTTAACATTCACAGAATCATTTATTAAACCAATTTTTACAAAGCAGCTGATTTAATAACAAAATGTTGCTGAATTAGCAAAGACACAGTTTACAATTTGTCATTTAATATTAACTTCTTGTTTATTGAACATTTATATAAATCAATATCATTTTCAATCATGATTATATTCATGAAAACAGCTCTCTTGCTTAATTATATTTTATGTTATATATTAAAAAACTAAATCTCAGAATTTGTTGGTCATTTATATAAACTTTGGCCATTTTTGAGACAATGCTGCATTGCTTTTGAACCGGCAGCATAGAAACAAAAGAAATCACATTGCAAATAAGTATGATTCCATTTTAAGCAGTACGTTTTACATAAAATCACATTAATGTGATTGAACTGAACTGACGTTCATATACAGTGATCTGTAACGTTAGATCAAAGAGCTTCAAAATGGCATTTATAGCTTACATTTTGTGATAAAGTGGACAGAATACTTGATATGTTTGTGTGGGACCTCAGATTGAAGTATCTTCTGCTCGTAAAACAAGCCCATTGTTAACTGTTAAAGTTTGCATTCTGTACTGTTTAATAGACATGCACCGTACCAGGAGTCCTGTACTGGTACGAATAAATACGACTGACAGACAGACAGACAGACAGATAGAAAGATATCTATCCGTGCATCCATACATCAGTAAAACCTAGCAGCTCAGCTTACATTATACTAGTCTCTGCCGTTACAAGATTATTTTTAGATTATGATGAGCGGGATGTGACATATGAATGCATCCAGCTGATGCCCTCAGCCCTCCCATATCCATTTGCACATAAAATCACTCCAGTCACTAAGTGCAAATGTCCTAGTCTCAAATGATGGGGTTCTTGGCCTTTGAAGTACCAGAAGTGCCTTGAAAATGCAGTGAAAATACAGTTTCTATTGTGGGTAATTATCACTTGATGGTAACCGATTGCATGGAACTTTCATTTTATTTTCAAATTGCTTTCAGTATGAAACAGACTTCTGTGAAAAAGCAATACCTTCTGTGAACATTTTGTGCATTTCTTGCTGAGAGATGTGTAGATCCATTTATTGAGGTTAAAGGGTAACAGTTTTAGATCACCAATATACCTAAGTGCCTCCATATTTCCATAAGAGAGGCAAACATCAGAACATATTCAACCTCTTATGCAGGCACAAGCCATTAACTCAAAGATTTTACATACTGTACAGATGCGAATCATCAAAGGGACAGTTCATCCTGAAATAAGGTTTTTGCCATCATTTGTTTGCACAATGTCTACTGTTGCATCGCACCGAGCCTGTCTACACTGGACATGGCAAAGCGATCATTACAAATCCCATTTGTTCTTCATGTCAGAAGTAACGCAAGCACTTGAAGTACATCAGAAATAGAATGGGGCATCATTATATTATCGGAGATTTATCGTTTTGTGTCAAACTTCATCCAGTGTAGACAGCATCACTTATTATAATGGGTTCTATTGCCTTTCGTTTCATTGTGTTCTTGATTTCTAAAATGAAGCAGTTAGAATTTTGATTGACTTCCATTGTATTGGGAGAGACAACTGTTTGGTTACTGACACTCTTCAACATTTTTTCATATGGAACAACTTGTGTAAGTAAATAATGACAGAATTTAATTTTTTGAGTAAACTATCCCTTTAAGGGCATGAAGGCACTACCCAGTTGAACAAACTTTATTTTGCAAGTGAACCCTTAATTTTAGTTCACAGTTAGAGCTCCGACTACCTGTAAGGAAACTTGTTTTCCCTCTTGAAGCGTTGATTAAAAAAAGGAACATAAAATAGATGTATCAGTGGGTCCACAAATACCATGAGGTAAATAGCTCCTGCCTAGCACTAGAATGATAACACACACCCCAGTGTGCACTTGCATATAGCGGCAGATAATAACTGAACCTGTGATGCCCAGCATCTGTTTTAGCGATGAGTTGAGGGTTTAAATTTGCAGACTGGTGGAGCGTCAAATCCTCTCTTGCCCCGTCTTGCTCAGAGCCTTGATTTTAATCAGAATATCTAATAGGTGAGAGGCAGGAGGTGCACATTGTAAATTAATAGGATTTACTAGATGAGCTTGAGTCAATGCCATCTCACTTCTGGTGTTACCCCGCCATGCTGTGCTTTTTTGCCTGTCAATGTCATTCTCACCAGGCAAGAAATGGCAGTGACTTCATCAAGTGACAGCGAACACCCACCGCTTTATTATTGTGATTGTGACGTGCTAAAAATGTACTGCATCAAAGTGACACAGAGTGTCAGTTAAGGTGGGGGGTATGAGCAGAGCGGCGGGGGGTGGGAAATTTATGAGAAAAATCAAATTTGAAGCCTAAGGCCATGAACGTCTTGTTTATACACTTGTTCACTTAAATGAACACTTGTGCGAATGTGTGCTCTCAAACTGTAGACAAATGCTCAGCATAGCAAAACACGTAAACTCACACCTAACTTTTTATGAAAATCTGATTCAGATGTGATGCGTGACAGTATAATGTCAGGGATGGCAGGGCTTCTACTTTGATATCTCTATCAAAGTCAAAAGAGAAACACTCAGGCGAATGGGATTGCCAGTGAGGCAGGGGGCAGGGGAGAGAGACAAAACATGATGAGACCTGACTTGTGTGTGAAATGCAAATACTTCCCTAACTTCACTGCGACTTGTTTCTCACGACTTGACATGATGACTGCTTCCACTGTGACACCACAACAGATGAAAGTTTTTCTTTCGCATGCTATTGTTCTTCTCGCAAGGACTAACTTTACAAATGACAATATCTGTGTCTGTTGAGGCACTGCAATGTTAGGAAGCAGATTGGTGTTCAAATTAAGTGATGTCAACACTGTAAAAAGTAATAAGTTGACTTTACTTAGAAAAGCTATGGAAACTGATTGCCTCAGAATTTCCAAGCAAATTAGTTCATCATTTTTGAATTGATACTAGTTGCTACTACTTTGTATAGAGTTAACTTGTGTATTTGTAGAGGTTACCATAAAACTTGACTACAAGTAACTCAATTTCAAAAGTTCAGCCAACTTACATATGTAAGTTCGGGTTTGTAAGCAGAACTCAAACAAAATAGTTATTTTAACTAGTTCTTTTAATGTCTGCTTGTTCATTTTACTAGAAGAATGTGTGGAAACTGATTGCCTTAAAATTCTCAAGTAAGCTGAACTTGACACTCAAAGTAAGCTTAATTGCATCAAGTTGTTCTTACTTAAACCATTCAAGTCGACTATTTGTGAGCTGAGGAAGTGTACTCCCAGAATGCATTGCAGCATGAATAAATTAATCACAGAGCAATCGTAACTCTGTTTTATTATTTTTGGCTTTATTTTACCATTTTATTTGCTGTTTTTTGTCAGTATAAGCCCAACAATGACAGCAAATGAACTTGTAATGGTCTCATATATATATATATATATATATATATATATATATATATATATATATATACTTATTACTTCCCTTCCTTTGATGCATCAATAGGAAGAGATTTATAGTAATAAAAATTAAGTTCCAAGTGCCCAACCAAAGGGAAAACTGATCACCATAATGGTGAGAAATTTTGGGAAATCAACATAAATTTATGAAGTCAGCTTATGTGACGCTTTCCCAAAGTATTTTGTTGTATTTTCAATAACATTCAAGATGACTGGAAAATGAGTGAATGCAACTAAGAAGAACGATGACTGCAGAAGTGGAGTAAATGAGGGAAAAGTCTATTAAGAATTGCCCCGCCTCAATCTTTTGCCCGCCCACCTGTTTTTTTCTTTGGCAAAATGGTACTCAAACCAGTCAAGTAATGTTTACTAAGTAGCAAAGGCATAGCATGCAAATAGTTCAGATTACTAAATTGTTTTAAGTAAATTCAAATTATTGGACATTAAGTAAAGTTTACTAAAAAGATTTAACAGTGTGAACATGCATTTAGAACAACACACTCAACATTCTTAAGTACTATGTACTAAACTTGTTTAGTTTAGCTATTGCATCCACCTAAAAGTTCACAATACTCAGTATATTCAAGTTAAATCAACAAAGTTTTTCTTTAGTAGATTTAACAATTACTTTTTACAACAGCATTTGTGGCATAATGTTGGCATTTTTTTGCATCATCACAATTAATTTAAATTCATCGCTTGTTTTCCCATCAACGTTTTTTTGATAATTTTTACAAAACCTTCATGGCCTCCAGAATGAATGCTTGAATATTGCATGAATATGTAAACGGTCAATATATCAAAAGAAAGAAAAGAGCCTCAGCTTTTAAAGACGCAGTGTGTAAAATTCAGCGGCATCTAGCAGTAATATTGAGAATTGCAACCGTCCACCACCCACCCCTGTCTTTCGAAGCACACAGAGAAGCTACAGCGAACTACACAGGACAAATGTGTTGTCGTTTCTGAGACAGCATAGAGTAGCTAGCGCTCTGTAAAGAAGTTTGTCCGTTTAGGGCTACTGTAGAAACATGATGGCACAAAATGGTGCCTTCACTGTAAGGGGAACTGAGGTGTATGGAGATAGAAATGACTCATTCTAAAGCAATAAAAACATAACGGTTCATTATGTAAGGTCTTTAAACACCAGTGAAAACATATAAGACTACAACTACATTCAGAATAATGATCAAAAAATGCTGCGCTGAAGGAGTCTACTTGATCTGTTACCTCTTCTTGGGTTCAACATTTCAAACAATAACATTTAGCAGTTTTGATTTATATGCTGTTTTATGTTTGATGATCGCTTTATTTTAAATGTGCATCAGCAAATAATAATAATACGTTTTATTTATATAGCGCCTTTCCAGAGCTCAAGGACACTTTACAATATGCAAACAACAATAAAGCCAATTGACAAACAGAGTAGACAGAACAACAGTAGGCAATTGAGAGTGCAAGTACAATAATTGAGAAATCAGAGTAAAACAAAAATTCTAAGACCTATAACATTCAGTAAAGAGGTGTGTTTTGAGTATGGATTTTAATTCAGAGATAGTGGCAACAAAACGGAGTGATCGGGGTAGAGAGTTCCATAATTTGGGTGCTATAACACTGAATGATCTGCCCCCCATTGAAGCAAGGCGATGCCGAGGGACAACGAGAAAGTTGGAATCAGCAGATCGTAGAGAGCGAGTAGGGTTGAAGGGGTGAAGCAAGTTAGAGAGGTAAGGGGGAGCAAGGCCGTGCAGAGACTTAAAATTGAGAAGAAGAATTTTGAATTGAATACGGTAAGACACAGGAAGCCAGTGAAGATCATGAAGAATTGGGGAAATATGAGCAGAACGTTTGGTGTGGGTGAGTAGTCTGGCAGCAGAGTTCTGAATATATTGTAATTTGGAGATGGAGCTAGCTGGTAGGCCAATGAAAAGTGCATTGCAGTAATCAAGACGTGATGTGACAAACGCATGGATGAGTGTTTCAGCATCAGAGATACTGATAAAGGGACAGAGCTGAGCGATGCGACGTAGATGAAAGAATGCTAATTTATTGACGGAATTAATGTGAGAGTGGAAAGATAACGAAGAATCAAAAATTACACCAAGATTTTTAACAGTAGTAGATGGTTTGATAAGAGTGCCAGCAGTCTCACAGGTGAAGTTGGTAGGAATTTTATTAGTGATTGATGAAGGTCCAGTGAAAATAATCTCAGTTTTGTCCATGTTGAGTTTTAGAAAATTTGAATGAAGCCAATCTTTTATTTCATGTACACAAGCAGAGATTTTGTCAGTTGTGAATGATAAAGTGGATGTACAGGTAGCAAAGATTCTGTTGCTTGTTTCTGCTTCTTCTTTTCCTGTCCTTTGATTTTGAGATACTGTATACTTTTTAGAAGATGCTTAATAGTGCCTCCTACCATATAAAAGTTAAAACAAGGATTGCCAGAAAATTCCATCAATGGCAGGGAACAAAGTTTTGTCATGTTGTTTTTCCTTTGCTTCCTATATGTTTTCTTCCTGTGTTTAGTTCCTGGTCCCCTTGCTAGTCAATGTTTACCTGAACATGTTCTCCTTAGTTGTTCTCTTTTGTACTGTATGCTGATTCTTGCCGTTTTCGTTGGTTAAATAATCTAAATGTTCTGCAGTTGAGAGCCTCTGCTCCTTTTCCCTTGCCTACACTGTAACACTTAACTTCTACTGAAACCACAGTGTTTCTTTAAATCATTGCCCTCGTCCTCTCATGAGCCGAGGACTATGATAGGGCAGAGAACTAAGTACAGAAATCTCTCGCTTACACTGCCACCATTTTCCGCCCCTCCATCTGTGATAGCTGAGAACCTGATTCCAAACCCTGTCTTTACATCCTTATCCCTGCCCTCGGGGTCAGTGCTGAGGAAAATTACTTTTGCTTGGGCTGAGAGGCCACGCACTTCGGATACAAAAATGCTTTTAGTGTTGTTTTATGTTTACGGTTGAAATCCTTTTCATGACAAGGCCTTCAACTCTCTGGTGGCGTGTGGTTGTTTGCATGATGTTTTGCATGGACAGCTGTGAGGTCAGGAGTGACTTCGCCACTTTTGTCCATGTTCTCCGCTCTCACTTCTTTCATTTCGACTGATCTGTTTTGATTCAGCTTTTAACGTGAGTGTTGTGGCTGTGGGTGACCCTGAGTGGACTGCCTCTCCTGTAGAATTTCAACATCTTGTCTATACTTGACACATCTACTGTCCAGTCAAGCCTGGCTACATGCAACCGCTCTGCAGTTACACTACACACTTACTCAAGGACAAGGGGTACATCTTTGACTACAGACAAAAACTATTTCTTATATGAGTCACATTTTTAAAACTTGAATCATGACTATGAAATAATAGTAAAATGTGTGTATATATATATATATATATATATATATATATATATATATATATATATATATATATATATATATATATATATATATATATATATATATATATATATATATATATATATATATATATACATACTTGCCTAAAGGATTATTAGGAACACCATACTAATAATGTGTTTGACCCCCTTTCGCCTCCAGAACTGCCTTAATTCTACGTGGCATTGATTCAATGACTCACCGTGGTGGATCATCTCCCGGATCTGGTTGCCCATTGATCAAAGCCTACCAACACATATGACCAGCCCCGTATATACTAACTGTGTTCAAAGAAATAAATATTCCTTTTTGATTGACTCACTATTCAATCCGTCTGTTTCATTACAGCTACCCAGGACATCATTTACTACCCTCCTCCTCATTCATTTTTGAAAGATAGATCAACCTTTTTAGTATTCCTCAATCAATTAGTCTTAAACAATAAAAGAAGAATAAAAAAAGTGTTAGTATAATTGAACCCCTTGAACTTTAGGACCTTTTGCCAAATTTAAGGCTTAAAACATAAAGATATAAAACTGCATTTTTTTTGTGAAGAATCAACAACAAGTGGGACAAAATCATGAAGTGGAATGACATTTATTGGATATTTCAAACTTTTTTAACAAATCAAAAACTGAAAAATTGGGCCTGCAAAATTATTCGGCCCCTTTACTTTCATTGCAGCAAAATCTCTCCAGAAGTTCAGTGAGGATCTCTGAATGATCCAATGTTGACCTAAATGACTAATGATGATAAATACAATCCACTTGTGTGTAATCAAGTCTCCGTATAAATGCACCTGCACTGTGATAGTCTCAGAGGTCCGTTTAAAGTGCAGAGAGCATCATGAAGAACAAGGAACACACCAGTCAGGTCCAAGATACTGTTCTGGAGAAGTTTAAAGCCGGATTTGGATACAAAAAAGATTTCTCAAGCTTTAAACATCCCAAGGAGCACTGTGCAAGCGATAATATTGAAATGGAAGGAGTATCAGACCACTGCAAATCTACCAAGGCCTGGCTGTCCCTCTAAACTTTCAGCTCATACAAGGAGAAGACAGATCAGAGATGCAGCCAAGAGGCCCATGATCACTCTGGATGAACTGCAGAGATCTACAGCTGAGGTGGGAGACTCTGTCCATAGGACAACAATCAGTCGTTTACTGCACAAATCTGGCCTTTATGGAAGAGTGGCAAGAAGAAAGCCATTTCTTAAAGATATTCATAAAAAGTATCGTTTATAGTTTTCCACTAGCCACCTTGGAAACACACCAAACATGTGGAAGAAGGTGCTCTGGTCAGATGAAACCAAAATTGAACTTTTTGGCAACAATGCAAAACATTATGTTTGGCGTAAAAGCCACACAGCTCATCACCCTGAACACACCATCCCCACTGTCAAACATGGTGGTGGCAGCATCATGGTTTGGGCCTGCTTTTCTTCAGCAGGGACAGGGAAGATGGTTAAAATTGATGGGAAGATGGATGGAGCCAAATACAGGACCATTCTAGAAGAAAACCTGATGGAGTCTGCAAAAGACCTGAGACTGAGACGGAGATTTGTCTTCCAACAAGACAATGATCCAAAACATAAAGCAAAATCTACAATGGAATGGTTCAAAAATAACCATATCCAGGTGTTAGAATGGCCAAGTCAAAGTCCAGACCTGAATCCAATCGAGAATCTGTGGAAAGAACTGAAAACTGCTGTTCACAATCGCTCTCCATCCAACCTCACTGAGGTCGAGCTGTTCTGCAAGGAGGAATGGGCAAACATGTCAGTCTCTCGATCTGCAAAACTGATAGAGACATACCCCAAGCGACTTACAGCTGTAATCGCAGCAAAAGGTGGCGCTACAATTTATTAACTTAAGGGGGCCGAATAATTTTGCACGCCCAATTTTTCAGTTTTTGATTTGTTAAAAAAGTTTGAAATATCCAATAAATTTCGTTTCACTTCCATGATTGAGTCCCACTTGTTGTTGATTCTTCACAAAAAATTACAGTTTTATATCATTACGTTTGAAGCCTGAAATGTAGCAAAAAGTTGCAAAATTCAAGGGGGCCGAATACTTTATATATATATCTATATATATATATATATATATATATGTGTGTGTCACTGTCACTTTATGATGGATATGGTGAAAAAGCTGTCAGTGATTAAAATATTTATTTTGAAGATGTTGAAATTTAGTTTTGAGAATATGTCTGAGAATGAGCCAGATGTACTGGGAAATGAGCTCTGACAAGGACGGTGATGAGGTATAAAACATCTGCTCAAACTGAATCCTTCCAAGCTCCAAAATGTGCTTCATTTTATCCTTCTGTGATTGTTACTCTAATTTTAGGAGAGTTTTATATATGTTATTGTGACAGGTAGATATATATATTCGTGTTAGGTATAGATCTGGGCCGCTAAAGACCTGGTGAAACAGTCATGCATTTAAGGAATTAAATGTAAATTCCACCAAATGTAAATTGGTCTTTAAGCCGGGAGAACACTGTGCGATGTTGGCCACAATTTGGCTGTCGGAGACAAATTTAGCAAATCCTAAAAGATTCCTCTGATCCTAGGCTAACGTCTTTGATGACGTCAGCCGATTAATGAATGGCAGCCGATTAATGACCGCTGCGATCAAATTTGACCTCAGATGAAATTTTCAGTGTCAGAAGATTTGGCGCACAATCCTGCAGTGTGACTTCTCCTATGACAACCGTCAAATATCTCGTTTTTCAAGATAAACTATGACCAAAACGAGAGCTGGAGATTTTGTTGTAGCCACCATTTCAGTCCTGCGTGTAATGCAGCTCACTGTCACCGAACGCGTCACTGATTGATGATATAAAATTTCAGACGAGTTTTCTTGTGTGCATCGGTTTTTATGACTGTAATAACTCTGTGTTGCAAGCACCAATCCGTTTTTTTTTTCTTTTTTTTTTCTATAGACTGTACTCACAAATATATAACGATCAAGATAAACGTAAAAATTCGCCGGAGTTGTCCTTTAAGCCAACACTATCACATGACAATGCATATCAATAATATGAGTGCACAATGTTGTGGAATGTACACACCAAAATAAGTTTTGCCGTGCATATGGTATGCTCTTGGGTATGATGGTGGTGGGGGGTTTGTGTGTATAATATGCCATAAATCGCGTTTCATATGCATGCGAAAAACTGCGTACCATATGCATGGCAAAACTCCTTTTGGCGTATACATTCCACAACATAGTATTGATACACATTTTCGTGTGATCGGGCTCTCTTAAGCACAATACATTATTTGAGTAAATTCGTGGAATTGATACAGGATTGTAACGCTTAAGATATTTCATGACACCAGTTGCTGTTGGACATTGGTATTGTATACACAATTGTGCTTTAAAGTAGATTATTTTCTGAGAATCTTTATTGAAAAAATGCTCTAGTTTTCAAATGTCTTTCAATGTAAATGCACTAGACGGCCATCTTTAACTGTTGCGCTTGCTTCTTTTAGACTGACTTGTGCATGACGCATCATTCTTAAAAAGCTGACCCTCAAATTAAAATAAGTTTAACAAAAAACACATCCCTGGATCTGTTGCTTTATTTTTTTTCATTCCACTGACCTGAATCTAGCATTTACCACCAAAAACGCATTCATGTGTGAACCGACACTAACAGTGACAGAATGAAGACCTAGCGTGTTTTTATTCATCCAAATCATAACTTTCTGCCCAATACCATTTCACAGTGTCTTAGAGAGTCAGTCATGTGTGAATCAACTGAGCTGTGTCCAAAAGAAAAAGAAAAGAAAGATTGATTGATTGACAGAAGGAAAGTTTGCTGAATGACAGCAGCTGAAGAGTAGAGCTGGCGAGAGACGAATGAGCAGAGAGGTGTGATTGAGACTGACATGTCAGGAGGTAATACAGCACTCAAACTCTGCTGCACCTGTTATCTGTGTGACTCTGGACTCAGATCACTGGAGCTATAGATGGTGACCATGTGTTGGCCATCACCATGTGCCAAGCATGGTGCACAAAGCAGTTAGGGCAAGCGGTATCTGAAATATGACTCTTGATGTCACTAAATCAAATGGAACATCAAATAGCTGTTCAGGTGCCCATTTTACTTTGACAAATATACAGATCCAGTTCAAAATAAGGCAGGTTAACATAACCCATTTAGCCTTCTGCGATACCATCTGGCTGCAAAAGAGCATCTTTCTCCATTGATGGACATTCAAAAGTAGCTGTGACATATTTAAAGGGATAGATCACCAAAACATTTAAATTCTGATATCGTTTACTCACCCTCATGTCATTCCAATCCTGTAAGACTTTAAAAATAAAAAAATTCCCCCCATGAAATTTGATATCTCTCTGTCCTTCCATAGACATCCATGCAACTACTCAGATGCTTCAAAAAGTTCATAAAGAGAACATAAAAACTAGGGGTGACCCCTAACAGTCGAAGATTCGGTGCATCGATATTCGTGGGTGTTATGAAACAAGGATTATACCATTTTGGCAATATGGGTGTGCTCAATATTAGTGTTATAAAGACGTGTCGCGGCGCTGAGCGATCGCCCTTTTATGGGCACTGAGCTTCCCTTACGAAAGGAAAATATATTTACCAATATATTTTCTTGAAATATATTTTAATATATGGAATAATATATTGATGGTATTATAAAATATATTATATATTCATGCAATATATTGCAAAATATACAAATGATTGCCGCTTTCAATATGTTGCAATATATTGGAAAATATAAATATTAAATCCCATATTTGTGAATATATTGCATGATAATTTCAAATATATTGCAATATATTTTTGTTTCGTAACGGTTCGCACCAGACGCGCCACATATACACCGACGGCGGCATTTGACGCCTGTCCGCGGCGATTAAATGTATATTTCCCTCAAATCGTGAATGTATACTGATTTCACCCTGTGCTACAAGATACACTCATCGTGCAGTGATTCAAAATTGAGCTTGCGCACGGCGCATAATGTTCATGTCTGCCTGGTGTGAGATCCCTGAGACACGGCACTGAGCTTCAGTCCGATGTGCGACCCCCTTTAGGCACAATCGGCTTAAGAACGTGCATATAACGCACTCAAAGTGTTCTTTTCCTCTCTAGGCAGGTATTTTCTTAGGTTTATTTATCAAAATGTTCTTTTATATATTTGTTCCTGTTTTATATATTCGTTCGCGGCCTTTAAATGTTATGAGAGAACGGTTAATTTACGAATGTGTAGTGTATAGTTTTGATCACTTTATTAAAAGTGGTGGCTGTGTGCCATGTGTAAAGTAAAATAAAAATAGTCTTAGCCTCCTGCTGACTAGTGTCCTGCCCTTCCCAACCCGTTTATAATGTTTATTTTTTTTCCAGTCTATGATTTACACACACATAGATGATTCGACTATCGGTCGACCATAAAGAGATTCAAAAATTCTGATTCGAATGTGTAAATCCTTAGTCGGGGACACCCCTAATAAAATCTTTTTGTACCTACTTGACAAGTGAGAACAAACCTCTTGCTGAAGCTCAAACATACTGTGTAATACGAGAATGAACCTCATTGGTTCTTGCTTTAGCTTAAACGCGCTGTGTAAAGGCCCTTTCACACTGGACGCGATTTTGATGTGCGAATAATTCACGCAATGGTTTTTTTTTCTTCGATCAGCTGTTTGTGTAATGAGCGCTTCCACACCGAACGCGGATGTGCTGAGGCGAAAAAACGACATTTTTTTTTTACTCTAGCGGTGACAAAAACGGCTTCAACCAATCACATAAAAGAAAACAAAGGTGACGAAATGTCCAGTTGATGTCACGAGCTATTCAATCAACTTTAACCTTTGCCAGGCATGGCATTTCTCATGAGATTACAACAGTAAGCTGTACAGCTGCAGCTGTGTTTGCCCACTGTATGATACAGACAGTAATAACTTAACTTATGAGTTAGTATAATAACTTTATACTAAAAAAGTTATTACCTTTTATAAATAGTTGATTTTTTTCTAAACATTATGTCCGAGATTATGCAAAGTGAACGTGTTGCCATCAGTAGGCTACGTCTGTGGCACTGAAATGTTTACATGTGACTCGACTGGAAACATCTGCTCGGATCGACTGATTCCCAGAAGTGCGCGGTTTGTCTCGTCAGATGCGCTGCCGTCTCTGGAGGAGATCCTCAAATTGTGCCACAGACTTTAGAAAGTAAGTGCAGAACCGGCCATGATAAAGTTTTAGCTCCTGTTCAAGATTAGCATCCTCTCCTTCAGACTCTGTTCTTTAAGACTGGCTGCACCCAAAACCTTCCTCTCAGTCCTTTAAAAAAAATGAAAAGCTCGTCTTCACTGAATGATGAAGTGCCCGTGTTTTCTCAGCTGTCGCTGCGAATGTTTTGGAATGTTGGAGCTCTGAAACGTCGCAAATTCGTGTCGGGCTGATGTGAATGGTTTTGACGCGAAATATTCGCATGTGAAATATTCGCTTATTCGTTACGCTTTTTCGTTACGTGTCCGGTGTGAAAGGACCTTTACACGAGAATGAACCTCATTGGTTCTTGCTGAAGTTTAAACATACTGTGCAATGGTTTTTTGCACAGTACTGTGTAATACGAGAATGAACCTCATTGGTTCTTGCTGAAGCTTAAACGTGCTGTGTAACACGAGAATGAACCTCATTGGTTCTTGCTGAAGCTCAAACGTACTGTGTAACACGAGAATGAACCTCATTGGTTCTTGCTAAAGCTCAAACGTGCTGTGTAATACGAGAATGAACCTCATTGGTTCTTGCTGAAGCTTAATCGTGCTGTGTAACACGAGAATGAACCTCATTGGTTCTTGCTGAAGCTTAATCGTGCTGTGTAACACGAGAATGAACCTCATTGGTTCTTGCTGAAGTTTAAACGTACTGTGTAATACGAGAATGAACCTCATTGGTTCTTGCTGAAGCTTAAACGTGCTGTGTAACACGAGAATGAACCTCATTGGTTCTTGCTGAAGCTCAAACGTACTGTGTAACACGAGAATGAACCTCATTGGTTCTTGCTAAAGCTCAAACGTGCTGTGTAATACGAGAATGAACCTCATTGGTTCTTGCTAAAGCTCAAACGTGCTGTGTAATACGAGAATGAACCTCATTGGTTCTTGCTGAAGCTTAAACGTGCTGCGTAACACGAGAATTAACCTCATTCAGAAAATGTGGACTAAACCTCTCAATTCATATGGATTAGTTTTACAATCTCTGTATTAACTTTTTGAAGTGGTAGTTGTGTAGCTGTCAATGAAGGGATGGAAAGATTTTAGATTTTATTAAAAAGTGCTTCATTTGTAAAGTCTTCTGGGTTTTGAACGGCATGAGGGTGAGTAAACGTAAACTAAAACGTAATCACTTTAAGTTGTTTAAGCTCTGTCTGCCTCTATCACTGAAAATGAATTCAGTCCACACGATGGTCAGTATACTCACAAACAGTCCAGGTAAATATATATATTTATGTCAACCCTAAATTATAATTGCTGATATGCAAGGAATTGTTCATGGAGATGTGACACCATCCCATAATAATTGATCAAAATGCAAATAATGTAGAGAGGTGTGGTTTAACAGGTTTCGATGTGATAGAGGCATATACGCAGCCCCGCCACATTAATGCTTCTATCTTTTCTTGACAGCTTGATATATGGGCATGTGGTGGGCATCTGGAGTTGTTGGACTTCTATAAACACCAACTAAGATCAGAGACTACAAAGACATGTATATTTACCCGAGGGACCAACAGGAGCTTATATTGATTGTTTATCTGGGTTTATAAAATGATGAAACATCTGAAAAATCATCAACTTCTATTATTGATGGAATCAATGCACAAAGAAAAAGTTGCCAGTTGCATGTGAAAAGATTCAACAAAAATTGTGGAATTGCAAATGTGTTTGGTGTGGTTTGTGAAGAGACTTGGTTTTGGTATTAAATGTCTCAATTCAGTCATTTTTTTTTCCATTGACCTCATGGGCAGTCTCAATTCATTCTATAGTAGTGTAGTGTTTGCTTAAAAAGTGACATTGCCATATACTGGCCTGGCAACAAAATGCATTGCCGTCTCTACACGAAAACACAAAGGTCTTTCTTGTCACGGTAAACATCGATCACGAACGCAGACCTCTACAAAACTTGCTTTTGTTAGCTTTGCAATAATGATTTCAATTTCCCTGGAAAATGTATAGGACATCTCAGTCTCCTGGCAGGGATGTGAAAAGGACATCTGGACTGCATTTGCTCACATTTAGCCTTGTAGAATATGACCTACAAAATCAATAGCACTTCTATAAATTACCTGCTTAATTAAGCCACAGATTGATGGTTTTTCAAATCAATATACTAAATGGTGAAAGACCCTTTACCCAATCAACAATTATCATCAATTCTGAAAAACTCAAACACATTGAGATGATGTTTATGCCACAAAAAAGAAACAGTTTAATTTATCTGGATGTGACAACTGAACTGCTTTGAGATATATGGCTGTATGAGTAATCCTTGTAAATATACATTGGGTTCCAAAAAAGGTTTTAGAAGCTGGGAAATAAACAATTCATAAAGCTATTTACACTTCTGTTAAAAAAAACGGGGTCAGTGGGTTTATTATTTAGCAGACTTGGAATTATTTGGAATGATTTCCAATAAATGCTGTTCTGTTGGACGTTGTATCATGGCTTCCCCAACACTAATAAGCAGAGCAACTAATTTCATTAGTGATGATACTAATAAGAAATGTTTTCTTTAACAGCAAATCAGCATATTAAAATGACTTTTCAAAGATCACGTTACACTGAAAACTGTTGACTATGCTTAAAATGTAGCTGTGCCATCACATAATTAAATTAGAAAACAGTTATTTTAAATTGCAATATAAATCTTTTACTGTAAGTTTGATCCAGTAATTCCAACCTGGGTGAGCATGAGAAATGTATTTAAAAAAGATTAAACAATCTTACCTTACATTAAGTCTCGCATGAATCTGTGTCACAGAAGGAGGAAATGTACAACATTTTTAGCTTGTGCATTTCTTGAGTGAGGGGAAACTGCATGTGGTATTGCATCTTTGTGTCAGATGCCTCAAGATGAACTCCACAGGAGGCTGTTTTGTGTTATATGGTGATGTTGAATTTCAGATAATGACAGCTGTGATGTTAAAGCAACAGCCGGCATCTCACTGACAACCTCTTTGTCTGTCAATGCACTATGCCGCTGTCTTCCAATTTTAACATCAAGAATTTGGGCCAAAATATAAAATCTTTCTATATATCTGTGGTACCATTGTGCAGTATTCATACCAAAAAAATAAAAATAAAAAATAGTCCGGGTCTATGTGCTTGTTTCGGTTTCAGTTTACATGTGATTATTTACAAATAAACAAATGTACCAAATAAATGATGTACTGTTTTAACTACTGCACTTGTAGAACTCTGTGTGCAGAACTTAATCAGAATGTGTTGCCCTGGGATGGGACAAAAGCCTACACTATATTGCTAAAAGTGTTGGGACACCCCTCCAAATAATTGAATTCAGCCAAATTTCCACAGAGTCAATATCTATAGAATTCCAAACTTTGTGTAGCCTTCAGATTAGCTCAAAAACAGTGTGTAGAGAGCTTCAAGGAGTGGATTTCCATGGCCGAGCAGCTGCATCGAAGCCTTACATCACCAAGTGTAATGCAAAGCGTCAGATGCAGTGGTGTAAAGCACACCACCACTGGACTCTAGAGCAGTGGAGACGTGTTCTCTGGAGTGACGAATCACACTACTCTGTCTGGAAATTCAATGGACGATTCTGGGTGGTGGGTTGTTTTTTAGGGGCCCCTTAGTTCCAATTAAAGGTACATTTAATGCTTCAGCATACCAAGACATTTTGTACAATTTCATGCTCCCAACTTTGTGGGAAAAGTTTGGGAGCATGGCCTCTTCCTGTTCCAAGACCAGTACACAAAGCAAGGTTCATAAAGACTTGGATGAGCGAGTTTGGTGTGGAGGAACTTGACTGGCCTGTACAGCGTCCTGAACCAGAACTATCGGTTCTCAACCAGAACACCTTTGGGATGTATTTGAGCGGAGATTGTGAGCCAGGCCTTAGTGTCCAACATAAATGCCTGACACAATTGCGCTTCTAGAAGAATGGTCAAAAATTCTCATGAACACACTCCTAAACCTTGTGAGTTGAAGCTGTTATAGCTGCAAAGGGTGGGCCGACTCCATATTAAACCATACGTATTAAGACTGGGACGCCATTAAAGTTCACGTGCATGTAAAGGCAGGCATCCCAAAACATTTGGCGATATGGCTCTTGTGGATGCATCTGAAATATAATAAAGGACGCAGAGTGAGCTGCTACGAAAAAGGTTGTCCAAAACATAAAAAGTGCTGGTCATACTTCAGATTAGGTTCTAATTCTTAGGGTCTAACATCTACACCTTTTGCCTCAAACTCCTAATTACTGCTTTTTATTAGTTAGTTTAGGTATTGGGTAGAATTAAGGGATGTTGAACATGCAGGGTCATGGAGGATGAGGCATTAATATGTGCTTTAGTATATGTACTAATTAACAGCCAATATCCAAGTAATATGTAAATAAGCAACCCTAAACTAAAGTGTTACCAAAGTGCTTTATAATAAGTGATTCAAACTCAGTCTCAAACGTACAGCTTAAAGAGGCTGACCTCCTGTCAGATGAGTGTGTTATGAGTGTGGCTTTCAACATCACCTAACCTTCATCTTACAGTTGTATCCTTATCTGTAAATTTTAGAGATTCACATTAGTACTTCCATTTTGCATAAAGGCTCACTCTGACAGCAGGTGAGTCTCTGAAGCTTGTGGTAGCTGTGTATATTTCTATGGCATTACTGTTCAAACTCTTAAACATTGATGCCATAAAACATTTTAAAATCTTGCTAATTAAATGGTTTAGCTTCTCAGTCCTTGAGTGAACACTTAACAGTCATTCAGGTCTATTGCGATCTCAAAATTCTGGCCATCTGATAATACCTAGAATACCAAAATCAACTGAAGGCTGTATCTAATTGCCCTATTTGTATATAGCACCTAAACTCTGCAACAGACACACTCTGTCGGTTTAAATCTAGACAAACAATATTTCTTTAACCTGGTATACACATACCACTATGAATTACTACTATTCAAATCAGTTAATTGATTGTTAGGCCCCGATCACACAGAATGCGTTTTTAAGGTTCGAAAACGCGAGGCGCAATTCACTGCCTTTTTTGGTAAGCGTTTTTTCATTCAGAAAAGAGCTGCTGTTTTTTTTAATGTTTCTAGGCAACTGCCGAATCACCTGAACTGTCAGTCAAATCAATGTAACGGTCAACTCAACGGAAGGTCCGCCTCTCCATTCATTCGATTGGACAAAAGAAAATAAACTCGATGACGTCGGGCGCTTTTCCGCTCAGAGTTGACTTTTTTACTTCATGCGCTCGAAGCGCTCCTTCAAAAATGCGAGGCGCAGCAAGCAGTTAAAACGCGAGGCGCCCAGGGCACATAAGCAGCACGCATAACGCTCTCTGCCAACCGAAATACATTCAAAAAAGGCTCCTCTCACTGCAGCTGTGCGATCGGGGCCTTAGGCTGCATAAATTAGGTAAACCACAACTGGGAACATTTAACATCTTATGTACTTGTTACAGCGTAAGAAGAATCCCAGACAGCAACATCCGGATCTGGGCCACATCTGGGCCACATTTAGCACTTGTGGATTCAACGTATACCAGTGGGCCGGATCTGGGGCAACATTACGTTACTTTGTAGGAGGATATCTATGCTAATATTAATAGTCTGTCTGTGTCATCCTTATACTGAGGTTACCTTACTCAACCGTATCCGTTCCCCGTCCATATCAGATGGTGGACCTGCGCCTAGACATGACCACAATGCAGCTCTGAATGTCAGCAGAGACATGTCTACTAGACAATCCCCTGTAAATGCCTCGTCAACACAACAGCCAATGGCACAGATCCTCAGCAAAGGCCAGAAGAACCAGACAAGTCCTTCACACAGACAAACGACAAGCTTTGTCTCCATACTGGTGCGATGAATCAATCTTCAAGCGAAATTACCTGGATGAAATATTTGACTGCTACAGATCCTGATCTGAAATCTGACTTGTCTGACTGATGCAGCCCAAATCATAATCACACCGTGTTGGTTCATTGGCCAGAAGAGAACTACCTCATCAACCTACGGATGTCATATTAAATGTCCTTAGACCGGAAAGATTTTAAAATGAATGGTTCATTCATAAATCCGTAAGATCTTACCTTCATGCTGTGGAAATACAAACCGGAAGACAGAACATAACGAGCACGTTGTTGAGAAGGGGAGAGGTTATATAAGGTGTATAGTGGCGATGCCATATTTTTGTAGGCCAAAACCCAGAAACTTGTTAAAATTTTAGCACCTCTGGTTCCATCGTCTTGAAGTTAATTGTTTTTTTGGTTACATGCTTGCAATAAGGTCTGTTGTGAACACAATCTCAAGATATTTTCACAGATTTATTTTACAATATAAAATACAACAGTAAAATCCTCTTGTGATAAAAAAAAACAAGAACAAAAAAAAAAAAGCTTTTACTTTTACTGCTAACAAATCAGCCGAACAGGTAAACTACGAAATCTACGAAGTTGTTCATTTTCATAGCCTCATTCTCAGGCTCTTGCAAACTTTTATAACTCATACCTTCAGGGAAAACATTTCTAAACAGACTAAAAAAGTTCTCAGAAGCTTGGTTGAAGTCATGCAACTGTAGTGTACTGTAGTTTGTTTACAGCCTACCATTAGCTTTTGACTATTCAATTATGTTTATGCTTCAAAATTCAAATTGTGTTCATTTGTGAAGATTATCATGATGAACAAAGTGTTAAATACAGATCTTATTTTCTGCAATAAGCCAAAAAGCCACTGAGAAAAATTTTATTGAGTTTTTGTCAAGTGAAACATCACATGTATGTTCTTTTTTTTCAAGAATATTTCATTGCATTCTGTTTCTGCTTGCAGTTAGTTTTTTTAATTGGTTAATTCTCCTTTGTTTCCTGCCTGTTCTTGTCCTAGGTTTCAGATTGATTAGAGTCCTCAGTTCAGGTGTGCCTTGTTAATTAGGTTCTTAGTTTTCTGTGTATATATAAGCCCTCTGTTGAAGTGTGATCTTTGTCTTGTGTGGACCACAAGATGTGTGTTTCCTTAGGTGTGTTTGATGTCAGTGAAACTGATAGTTAATGTCTTGGAAAAAAGCCTTATTTTGAGTAACATTATTTATCTGAAAATATTATCTATTATCAGCTTTTCTAGCCTTAGCTAGTTTCCAGTCCTTCGAGTGCAAGAATAAATTAATACCAAATATACAAATAACATAAAATAAATGGTATCTCTTGCCTAAGTCGGAACTTGCAGGCTCAAAAACCTGCCTGGAACACAACATTATTTCATAGAGATCCTACAGCAAGTCTTTCTCGGGGCTTAGTAAAAATAAAAGCTGTTGGATGAACAAGGTAGTTTTCAGTTCAAAAACGTATAGGATATTCTTATAATATGATGACCACTTATATGCCAAAAACTCAAAGTTTTAATTTCTCAATTCATGACCCCTTTAAAGAGCAGATCATTTCAGCTCTGACTCTTTTATCTCCATATCATACTTGCACAAACATGCCAAGTCTCTGACATGCATAATGGATTTAAACTTTAAACAGTAAGAACACCAAGGACTCAAGAGACTTATAGTGACACCAAAAAGCTACACAGGACATAAGATTGTTCGTTGAACAATATAGAGCCTTTGCGTTATCACATCGTCTGCTTCTGGATGTGAAACACCTTCATGTTGGAAATTCTAAGATTAATATTTATTCTTGACCATCTCACGTGGCCTCCCACGTATTGCATGTAGGATGGCCTTGATGGTATGAGCAGAATTTACGGCGCAAGAAAGAAAGATAGAATGTGGTTGAACTACTCAAAGAAAAAAGAAAAAAAAAACCTTTAGAAAACATAACCAAATTAAAACCACAGGATTATTCTTTGAGTGCTGGAGAACCAGATCATCTTAAAGTTTTTATTGAGATTCTTCCATGTTCAATGCCATCAACTGATGAAATCCAAATAAATCATAATGAAAGTAATACTTTGATTTGTTTCATTATCGTTTTTTAATACGCTTCCACAACCATCGAGATTTTAATAGTCATCTTGCAAGCCATTCCCAGATGTTTCATTCATGCCTTATTGACTCTCTAAAGCAAATCAATTTTTATGATATTAATTAAATGTGAAGTTGAGACAAGAACATGTTGCCTTTTATAGATTCACATTCAGTGGGGGATCGGGTGCTAATCGAGCATAATCTGAGAAGCTTTGAGCGGCGGTAACAGAACGTCTGGGATTGTAATCCTCTTTAGGAAGCACTGACATACATACCCATGAAAAATAAATAAATAAATACTTCACTCAGTTTGTTTTAGACCAAAGATTATACTGAAAACCATTAATGTCACTTTGATGGACTGGGTTGTACATTTGCTGTCATGCTCTATTTTTATCAGTCGCTTTTAATCACTTGGAAAATTAAATAGATGTGATTCCATTTCCATATGATTTAATCTTGACATACGCATTATTAACATTTTCAGTAAATAAACATGACGTTTCACAGCTAGCAATATATAACCTCATGCTTCATCTGTGGGAAGTGTAGCTTAAGAATTATATTTTTTACATTGTGTGTTTGAATTTATGCTATTGTTCAAAGGTTTGAGGTTAGTGAATATTTTCAGATATGTGTAATTTCCCAGGCTGCATTTATTGAAAACATTAATATTGATTCATGGGATGTCAAAGCTGAATTTTCAGCATCACTACTCCAGTCTTCAGTCACACGATTCTTTCAGAAATCACTCTAATATGATGATTTGGTGCTCAAGAAATGTATTATTGTTGAGAACAGTTGTGCTGCTTATGTTTTATGGAAGCTATGAATTTTTTTTTTTTTTAAGGATTCCTCACTGAATGGAAAGTGGAAAAGAACAGCATTTATTAGAAATATAAATGTTGT
The DNA here is from genome assembly GCF_024679245.1 of Pseudorasbora parva. NCBI lineage: Eukaryota > Metazoa > Chordata > Actinopteri > Cypriniformes > Gobionidae > Pseudorasbora > Pseudorasbora parva. The sequence continues at coordinate 7,180,748 of NC_090190.1, forward strand.
AAAGTTATAAAAGTCTTTACAATCACTTTTATTTATTATTATTATTATTTTGATGCATCCTTGCTGATTTTTTATTTTTTTTAAATAACTAAAATTAGGGGTAACTGGGTGAATCTGATGAAAGTGGACATTTTTTCACAAGATTTTCTTTTGTGTTCCACGTGAGTCAGAAAGTCAAGGGGGTGTGTGAATGATGACAGAATTTTCATTTTTGGGCAAACTATTAGTTTTGTATTACCTTTTCTCACTCTCAGCTCACTGAGAATGAAAGCAACGGGCTTGACTTCATAGGTATACGAACACAAAACAATGTTGCACATGAAACAACTGTAACGATTGCATTTATTTGTATTAAATAGAAATGCAACATGCATTAAACATTGTGATCTAAATGTTACAGCTAACACAACTTGTATTACATGTATTCCCCCCAACACTTGTGCTAAGTATGATGCATATTGAGGCAGATCTAGAGAAAGAATAGAATATTGGTGCAAGAGAAACAATAGCTCTCATTTAAGCGGCCCCAGTCTCCGCAATCATCAGCGACTCTTACATCCTGAGCGGCTGCCACACTGCAGCTCTCTCTGATTACAGATAAATGCACACAGGCAGGAGTCTAATTTGCCCTTATTATTCAGAATCTTTCCCCTTCTTGTTCTTGTTTTCCACTTCACTGCTTTTGTTTAAAAACGCACAATTGAGGCAAAAGCCACCATGATGATGAGCAAACTCTTTTCGCACACCAGACACCAGTTTTGCTTCTGTTGTCAGAACTGACAAGGTTGTTAATAATTGTAATAATAAACACTATTTGGAGATATCTGTGTTTGTGTGTGGTTCTGTCATGTTTCCCGAGCCCTATATCTGTCATTGGATTCCTCTCTTAATTTAAGCATGACGCTCAGCCCAGACATCTGCGCCACATTTTATGCGCAGTTGCATAACGCGTTCCCCTGCTTATGCCACAAATAAACACATCCATTACTGAAATGGCAGCTTCCCACGCACAAACACGCATTGCACAATATGTTTGTTTCTTCTTCCTCATTAGATTTGTATCATTCGCCTCCTCGTAGTCAATTATGGTATTCAGAACATCCTGCGGTGCCTGTAAGTAGGAGACTTCACGTTTCTGAAGATGATGTAGTAGAATCTATCATATGCACCATGAATCCGGTGTTAGGAAGGAACTTACTAAAAGTAGTAACGATGCAAATTCTTTTTTAGCATAGCAGTAGTCTTTAAAGTAGCATTTCCAGTAACAAGCTATTTTTTCCAACGAGTAGCATGTAACGGTATACATTGCTACCCTGCTATTTTTATGTCACTTTGTTTTACGCACATGGTCTAGCAACAACAACAAGCACTCCCCTACAATGTCAGTCTCTCTCAAATTAAGTTGAGAAGTCTAATTAATATAGAGGGTGGAATTGTCAGTCATCAGTTTTTATTTGTATCATCACTTGGTTGTGTTATGACTGGAACACTCTACATGATCAAAATCTCTCTATAAAGATTTGAAAACACTATACACTTCCCGGCTCAAAAAACAAAAAACAAAATATTATTCACTACACAATTGAAGATCAAACTGTACCAGGCTTGCAAGTCATTCCGAACACAAAAAACTCATGCAGATGTATTTGTCTCCTCATGTATCCCCTGACTGTGTGCATTTATCTGTAGGCCAGTAAGAGCTGTGCATGTAAACCTCACTCCCCTGACCTGTAGAGGTGCTCTACAGACTAATACTGGAGGCTGCAGTTTTTAGCGTTGTTGTTAGCAAGCCCACCTCCCACGCCAGAGACCCTGGTTTGAATCCCACTCGGAGCAGGGAGCGAGAAGGACTCGAGTAGAACTTACATTTGGTGCCGTGACCCGGATGGGAGTCAGGTTTAGGGGTGTAACCGCCTTAAGGAAGAGCTGTGCATGTAACCTCGCCCCCCTGGCCTCAAGAGGGGCACTAGAGGCTGTGGTATTTAGCGACCTTGTTAGCTCTTAAACCTCTCATGCTGGAGACCCTGGTTCGAATCCTGCCCAGAGCGAGTCAGTTATATTTGGTTACGTGAGGTTTAGGGGGGTGAGTGTAAAACCCCCAAGAGCCGTGCATGTACACCTCATTCCCTTGGCCTCGAGAGGCGAGGTAGAGGCTGCAGTATTTAGTGAGTTTGTTAGTGCGCCCGCCTCCCATCTCTAAATCTCACCTGGAGTCGGTCGAGTAGGACCGGTTACACAGATACACCTCATTGCTAGGAGACGCAGGACAAATGAAAAAAATAAAAAATAAAAAGTATTGCTGTGTTCTAATTCACATACTATCTGCCCTAAATAGTATTTGAAATTAGCATTAGAGTGTCCCAAATTGTAGTACGTTAAAACGAGTATTCCAAAGTTACCTGGATGGTCTACTTTTTTAAAGTTAGAAACTACGTGCACACTCTAACAGCTTATATTGCCCACGACCCATTGCACATTGAATAAGCATTTAATTAGAACTACAAACATTAATAAAACGTGTCAAACTACAAAACAGGACAGATGTGTGAGACTGACGTTAGACGTTAAAGATATTTATTCAATGTTATCCACAATATATTTCATCTGCAACAACATTGTGAGCTTTTATGAAGATATATTTGGTCATTAACTTTTAAATGCATCATTATGCACATTGCAGAAACAAGAGGAGCGTTCTCCAGATGAAAGTCCCACGATTGGCAGGTCAGTGTGTTACTACATGTGCAAGGTAGGAAATTAAATGAAATTAAATATGGAGGATTTTAACTGTGACAAGATGATGGACAGTGTAGCTTAAACTGTAACAGGATGTACTTAATAAGCGACAGATCAGTCTGTTAAAAACACAATTATGACAAAGTAGACTATTTTGCTGCACACTCAAAAGTATGTACTTTTTCTTTACCAAAACAGGACATTCGTTTATGGCAGTAGGCAGAGCTTAAGACCTATTTTGATGCAGTTGGCTTGTTTCGACTCTCTGATTTGTGGAATTTTCTATACAGCCTCATGGGTAACTCACTGTGTGAGATTTGCAGACTCGCTCCTATAATGTTTCTACAATGCTTCAACAAAAAAGTAACATGGCCACTATAGAATGGAAGGTAGAATTAGCTTTACATGGAACAGCAGCTTCTCCAACACCGTCTGTGATCTGTGCTTATGATCTGCATTTCCTCTTCCCTGGGAATTGTGGGAGTGAGATTACAGGGATGTGGTAATCAGCGAACTGTGCAAATTAGATGTTGGAATCTTTCTTACTGATGAGCAGCACTTGTGGCTTGGCTTGGCTTGACTTCACTCCTGTACTTATTTTATCCATGCGAGATGATAAAGGGGGGAAGGGGGAGGGAAGGGTGGGGTGGGAGAGGTAAAGAAGGAGAGTGGAGATTGCACTTCTGTGCTTAGGTTTGTGACTGACAGGTACGCCTCAGACACACTCAGCCTGCATTTCAAAAGTGAGGCATTATTCCAAAAGCAGAAGGTACAGCAGACCTTCCTATGCCCTTGGGTACACAGAACTTTCAAAAGAAGAAAATGAGGGAGGGAGAGAGAATGAAAATCCACAACTTTCCACAGTGTTGGTTATTGATTCAATACTTTATGAAAACGGAGGTTTGAATGATGTGAAAATAACAGTTTTGGCAGGGTCCTCAATATTCTGTTTGCTGTGTAAGGTCATAAATCAAACATCAGTAGCGTGTGATGAAGAATTCCATCATACTCTATTTGCAGAATGTCAAAGGCAGATCCTGCTTTCTAAGGGTTTTTTTCCCCATCTTTTTTTTTCTCCCTCTGGACCCGGTGAGTGTAACATAGACTTTAGGGGACTTTACCATAGATCAGTGATTCTAACCGTAAATAAATACATAATATTAATATATGTATAATGTAAATAAATACATTTAGATACATTAAATACAACTATCATGATTAATGAGGTGTGTAGTGTCACATTTTGTTAAATAATTTGATGACACTTCAAAGAATATACAGTGAGGTCTAAAAGAGTACATCAATACATTTTTAAATATATTTTTCTAATTTAATGTATTTTTTTTATTATTCATGTGTGTGTGTGTGTGTGTGTGTGTGTGTGTGTGTGTGTGTGTGTGTGTGTGTGTGTGTGTGTGTGTGTGTGTGTTTGACCTAGAAATAGTGCAGAATCTGAAATATTTCATATTAATTTAATGTCAGTGTTTCTTCCTCCTTTAATTTAGATTCAGAAATGTTCAAAGTGGTCTCACTTGTTGGACTATAAACTCCACAGCACTTTACAGCTCTTTACATGTCACACTTTTCTCTTTTTTTATAATTCAAAATTCTGTTAGGTTTTCCATTACATCTCTCAAATGTTGGAAACCAATGTCAAAAAGGCAGGTCAAATTACAAAGGCAGATTGTATAATTCTCAATTGAATTTCAATGCAGATCTCCAATACCAAAATAAAGCTTGCTTTCCATGTACGTACTTAATGTACTTATTATACACTTATTCAAAGGCTTGATGTGTTTTTGGGGTCTGCAAAATTGTTTATCATGCTTGGATGTTTTAAAAGGTACACTCCATGGTTTTTAGAAATAGGGCTTATTCAACTTCTTTCCTACATTTAGATATTGGGCAAACGGTCAGGTTAGAAAAACTGTCTATGGTGAAATGGGCTGAGCAATTGAACAACTTTGAATTAAATTGTTGCGGTATCTGATTGTAAAAAAACATCAACCATGACTGTTGATATTCTGTGGGAAGGCTATGAAAAGTCCTCACATCCTCTACAAAGCCTGGAACATGACATTTATTTCCATGATCTGCTGTTTTGGCTATCCTTGCGTGATGCTTGTTTATCTGCAGTCCCGATGATTCGGCTGCACAGTTCCGCCTGACAATGCACATGGGCTGACATGCAAATGTTAGGGGCGTACATATTAATGATCCCAGCGATTACATCACAGTTGGTGTTATGTCGAAAATAGCCTGTTTTTAATAACCTGTTACATATGAAGGAGGAGGCAATAGTGCTTGATACTCACTGTATGTGATGTCCATGTACTGAACTCTTTATTTAACTATGGCAAAGTTAATCCAATTTTTCATTCTAGGGCACCTTTAAAAAAAAAAAGTATATGCTTGCATGCAAAAACTTAATTTAGTTTTCTTCTGCCTTTCATACTGGGGAAAACCTATTAATCTGACAGCATTTTACCATATAATTGCATGCAATGTGATGTTAAACATTTACAATATTTCATTGAATATAAGTTAACTTGCATTAGGTGTTACTGTAGCATTTTTACAGTATTTTCTCTCAGTTAAAAGGGTTTTCATGATAGAATTTAGTGTAAATAGCCAGGAGAAAAACAAAATTAACTTAAAGGGTTACTTCAGCGATTAGCATATGGCTTTGTATCAGTAGAAACCCTGGAGTATATTCAAATGATCGTGCTCCCCCCTCTTACATCCCCCTGAGATGAGAGATTTATGCATTTTATTTCTGGAAAATTTCCTCTTGTGACGCAAATTGACGATATTTGCATCACGAGAGGAATGATTGCCCAGAGCCTAAAGACTACAGCCAGCAGAGGGAGCCATTTCCGCATGTTTTCAACTCGTGCATGAGGAATGGAGATCACACTTACAGCACAGCTCAGCTACAGGCATTAATTTAAACGGATGCTAAGCAATGTAAGTGTTTTAACTTCTCAAATTAATTTCTATGAAAGTTAAGCATCCAAAGGCATGAACTGAAAACGCGTTGTGAATGTATGTTGCGGATTTGGTTGCGATTACCTCAGCTCTCATCACGAGAGCTCATTTATGATGTTAAATGTAATCTGACTCCTAATCTGAGTCTGCTGTGAGACTCACGCTGCAACTCGATCGTTATATTGAACACACACGTTCAGTATTTAATTGTACTTTCTGAACTCAGTCACTGTAATCCAGTAGCGGTGGCTTTGGGAATGGCCTCACAGGGCAGCTAAGCATTCTGGGAATTGTAGTCTTTCATCCCCATGAGACAAAAATACATTTTCTGTCTTTTCTCAGTCTAGAAAGCACCAAATTCAAAAATAATTTTCACATTTCTACTACATTAATGACCCAGTTTAAATACAGATTTATCTTCCCAGCGCTGAAGTACCCCTTTAAATCAAAAGTAGTGAAATCATTTCAAATTAACCTGGTTTCAATTAAGTGTGACTTAAAAAACTTTAACATTGTTTTATCCATAGGAACATACAACTGTACTTCATAACGTATATTGGAAGACCTCAACGAATGGGCCCAACATTGAATTTGAATACAATCGAATCTCAATGTCAGCATCAATAGATCTTTAGCTTGTGTACTATCGAGCACTATTGTTTGAGCTCACTATTTCCCCAAAGTCCCATTTGGTGCAGTGATGCATCACTATGTCTCCATTGCACCAGCGACGTCTCTATTCATAGCCAAATTGAAGTTTTTGTCGTCATGGGAATACATACAAATCAATTAACCAAAATGATGACTTCTTTTACCCTTTCTTCTGGAATCGTCACATGCAGGAATAGGAAAAACATAATTGCAGAGAAACAAAGCACCGAGCCAATTTCCATAAGTAATATGGGTTTAAGATGACTATTACGATTCATTCCTCCTTCGCTTCACCAGCGCCACAGATTTCCCCTCAGGCCTTCCTGCATCGCTCTGTGTTAAGACTCACTAATGTGCTCACAGACACCTGCACCTGTGATAATTAGAGATAGATAGAAAAAGACACACATGTTGTACTAGTTTATTCACAAATGTCGTGTTCAGTGACAGAGCATCAATCTGATATCCTTAGCCGAGAAAGAAACATGCAAATATGCTTAAGATCTACTACTTGAAGTGTAAATGTTTGTTCACTGATGGGGAACCGGAAACCAATTTCCACTTGCTTGTTTTCGACACTAGCTTTTGTGTGGCGAATGTGGGCGGCTGTACATCTCCGGGGAATATTTTGAGACTTAATTGTGAATGTGTGGATGCTGTTGGTGGTTACAATCACGGTAAGTGTATCAAAACTTGATACTACTTTACTATTAAACAAATGTATCACGTTCTGACACATGTACATCCGAATAAGTTTAATTTGACGTGCCTTTAACACTGTGGCATTCACATGTACTATAGTGCAAAAGTGCCAATGTAGTTTTCTTTTCCTTCTCCGAATGTGTTAGTTTAAGCCTCTATGAGCGCAGTGTGCATCGCCAGTGAGTATTGTGCCACTGAATCAATAACAAATTATAGTTCTGCCAAGCCCACCAGATATTCTGTTAGGTGAGAGCAATATTAAAACAGCTTGAGGTCTTCTTTAGGATCATGCTTGGAATAAACAGCAAAACCCCTCGGAATGAGAAACAAGACTAACGCCACATGAAAATGCATTTAGCGCTTTTTGCTTATGTAGTCTGCTGTTGCTTTGATGCCTTATATCATTCTGAAGTTATTTGATTTATGAAGTTGTACTCAACAATGATTACTGTCAACAATGACTAACAACTGATCCTGTATGTCTGAGCAAGCCATATTCAAGGTGAAGTCGAGATAAACCATGTTCTTTCTGTGAGTCGGGTGTCCTTTATAGAATAAGGCATTTTTTATTACAAGAAGTAGTCCTTTTAAATCCATTCATCCAGACTACATTGGGAGTCTCTTGTAAACACAAAATATGTGAAAGCATATTCTGTCCGGTCACACCACAACCACTTGCCATTTTGTAGGTGTTACAGTAATTATGAGTGTCCAACTTATAAAAATCGAGAACTTGCTATCCGTTTTCTGAGATCTGCAACTTTGCCAAAGTCTCCAGAAAAAAACGAACAAACAAACAAAACAAAAAAAAAAACATGGTAAAATATTCATAATGGTGGCTGTTTCAGCGGAAAAATTAAGTTAAGTGGTTACATCTATTTATTAAACCAATCTCCTTCATTTTTATTAAATCTTTATTTTTTTATTTCAATGAATTCAAAATCAAGGCAACCAGGTAACTTACTTTTTTAAAAGAATTGCATGGCATCAACACACCACTGTGTGCATCCCATCTTCTTTTTATAAGAGTCTGCAACCGTCTTGGGACTGAGAAGAAAAGTTGCTCAAGTTAAGAAATAGGAATGTTGTCCCATTCTCTTCTAATACAGGTTTCTCGTTACTTCTAAGTTGTTACATCTTCCTCTTTATGCTGTGGCAAATGTTTTTTATGGATGAAAGATCTGGACTGCAGGCTGGCCATGTCAGTACCCGGATCATTCTTCTACGCAGCCATGATGTTGCAATTGATGTAGTATGTGGTCTGACATTGTCATGTTAGAAAATGCAAGGTCTTCCCTGAAAGAGAGGACGTCTGGATGAGACCATATGTAGTTCTAGAACTTGAACTTGTCGTACTAGAGATGGTGCTTTTCCAGATGTGTAAGCTGCCCATGCCACACACACTCATGCAACCCCATACCATCAGAGATGCAGGCTTCTGAACTGAGCGCTGATAACAACTTGGGTTGTTCTTGTCCTCTTTAGTCCAGATGACATGTCCCAGTTTTCCAAAAGAACTTCTGATTTTTTTTTTTTTATTAGTCTCACCACAGAACAGTTTTCTACTTTGCCACAGTCCATTTTAAATGAGATTTGGCCCGGAGAACGCACCTGTGCTTCTGGATCATGTTTAGATATGGCTTCTTTTTTATAGAGTTTTAGCTGGCGGACGGCGGATGGCACGATGGATTGTGTTCACCGACAACACTTTTTTGAAAGTATTCCTAAGCCCATGTTGTGATTATCTATTACAGTAGCATTCCTGTTTGTGCTGCAGTGCCGTTTAAGGGCCTGAAGTTCACGGGCATCCAGTATGGTTTTCCGGCCTTGACCTTTATGCACAGAGATTGTTCCAGATTCGCTGAATCTTTGGATGATATTATGCACTGTACATATATAATGATAACTTCAAACTCTTTGCAATTTTTCTCTGAGAAACTCCTTTCTGACATTTCTTCACTATTTTTTGCCGAAGTATTGTTGGAATTGGTGATCCTCTGCCCATCTTGACTTCTGAGAGACACTGCCACTCATAGAGGCTCTACTTTTTATATCCAATCATGTTGCCAATTAACCTAATAAGCTGCAAATTGTTCCTTCAGCTGTTCCTTATATGTATTTAGCTTTTACTTATTGCTACCTGTCCCAACTTTTTTGGAATGTGTAGCTCTCATGAAATCCAAAATGAGCCACTATTTGGCATGACATTTCAAAATGTCTCACTTTCAACATTTGATATGTTATCTATATTCTATTGTGAATAAAATATAAGTTTATGAGATTTATTGCATTCCTTTTTATTCTCAATTTGTACAGTGTCCCAACTTGTTTGGAATCAAGTTTGTACAATATAATATGCAATCTGATTAAACCCACAAAGCTTTATTTCATATGAAGGAAGACGTTTTACTATCTTTGTGTAAAGGTTTTTTTTTTTTTTATATTCTTGGCAAAACATGATTGAAATCTCAAATTAATTGTGATTGCATCCAATAACCATGATCAGACGGTTAATCAATACGCGTGAGAGGCCTTGAGAGGTTTATTCATGCCATACATGTTTCAAATCAATTATTAGAAACGCCAAACACATAAGCATCACATTTAAATGTGATGTCCTAGGTTTTGTCCCTTTTACTAATCCACCGGGAGGAAATGGGATTATGAATACACAGGCTTGATTTGCATGAGTTTCTGAATGCAGAAGCCATTTTGCTCCACTATCTCCTGCCCACTGCTGCTCCTGATATGCTTGGATGACTCCTTCCGTTCCAAGGTTAATGTAGACACAGTGTTTGGAAGAGTGAATAAGGCTGATAATGCACTGGAAAACATCCAGGGGCCAGAGTCAAGTGTCATGCCCGATCTGCATTAAGAACCTCATCATCACGATGGGGCAGTTTTTTAACATGCATTTGCGCCTTGCTTACGGCCTTGTGTAACGTGTAACATGCAGAACAGCTTTGCTTTCTGCCCTTACGGCAGAAGTGGCATGGAAAACTTCAGGAATGAGAGCAAATTTGAGTGACAGAATCATGTGGAACACCTCCCATTAATGTCTGTCACTCAAAAGTGATTCTACCTCAAGCTGTTGAGATGTTTTTTAGAATGTTTTTCACATCCTTGTTGCTGGTTGCATGATGACATGTGTGAAATACAATCCATTTTAGCAGCAACTTGAAGGCAAAAAGACACTTTTGTGTCACTTCTCTCCCATCATTCAGGGGTGGGATGAATGTTTTGGATGCTGAACATCACAAACATTTCAATACCCCTAAAGAAAGGGCAACCTCAAGTAAAACACAGAAATGCTCTTAGCGGGAGTGTGTAAACTTGTCCAATTTGATGCTGAAAGCTCATCTCCAAGATGTAATTTTAAAGTCTAATGAGATTGAGCATTTATAAGTTAAACATACCTTAAATAAAGTTTGAATCTTACCTATAGCTGTCATAAGAACTTCTGTATATTCTAAAATACTTTTACTTTTTACTTTTTATGGATTTTTTTTTTTTTTTAAGTCAATGAATGTTTTTTATGATTCCTTTTTGCAAAGCATGATTTTTTTTTTTTTTTGACAAGGGCCAAATTGTGACGGCTAGAGTTAGAACATCTCCAAAACTGCAGCTCTTTTATCCCGGTCTGCAATGGTTAGTGTCTATCAAAAGTGTCCAAAGAAAGAACAGTGGTGAACAGGCGACAAGGTCATGGGTGGCCAAGGCTCACTGATGCACATGGGGAGCTAAGGCTTGCCTGTGTGGTCTGATCAAACAGTCAAGCTACTGTAGCTCAAATTGCTCTAGAAGTTATTGCAATGTTCCACTGTTTTGACTCCTTTACATTTTTATAAGCTCTTCAAAAGTTCTGAACTGGTCAAAATGCCATCATATGTAAGCTACACACATACAACGAGCGCATTTAGCCCAGCACATGGCATTGTTTTGGATGTTCTGTGAGTTAGTGAGTTTGGATGTTCTGTGATGTTTGGTTCAAAGCCAACCAATCAGGTTGTAAACATATCCCTATGCATTTAGGTTCAGTATCTTTGGTGTTAAAACTGCAATGTGACGGATAAGACCTCTTTTGGTTCAGGCCAACTGTGTAAACACCCTAATTGTACATTGTAAAAAATTATTTAGAATAAAAGTTACCTGGTTGCCTTAAAATTTTGAGTTCAATGAAAATTTAAATTTTGAGTAAATACAATGAACATTTTCTGAGATTTGACAACCTTTATTAAAATATCATTAAAAGATTTTGTAAGCATATTGGGTATTGTGCGTGTTTTATTTCTGATTAAGCAGTGAAACATGCCAAATAGTGCTATTTTCATGATTTATCAATTTTTTTTATGTGGTTCAGATACAAAAATATTTTGAGTTTCTATTTATTAAACAAATTTCCTTCATTGTATCAACTCAAATTTTTAATTTCAATAAACTCCAAAATTTAAGGCAACCAGGTTACTTACTTTTTTAAGTTAAACCAACAAAAAACTGTGTTTTTTTATGGTGTATGAACAAAAACATGAAGAATGACAATAGGGTGAGTAAATGCTGACAAACAAATCTTTACCAAAAATGCGAAAACAAGTTAAACTGGAACTGCCAGAACCTTTGCGAAGGACAAAATGTCAAAGTAGCAATCTAATTTATAACTAAATCATAGAGAAACTTTGTCTGAGAAAGATGTTTTAATGACAAATTTATGTATAAATGAAATCCAAATGGTCCTAATTTAAGTCATTTGCAACTTTTGTATGGCTGAACATAATTATTAAGCTTTAAATTAAATATAAGTAAAGCAGCATCCATGAGGATTACCACATTTGATAATGATTTATGTGTGTTTCTACATATGTGAATTCAGATATCACAATGTACATTAGAACTGTTAAGATATTTAACAAATTTGATGTGTTGAACATATTTAATTAATCAATTAATGATATTTAATTAATTGATGTGTTTAACATTCAAGTGTATGCATAAAAAAACCCATCAACCATTAATTAATTCTATTAATTCATTATTCATGGACTTTAAAGGAAGCATTCTTTTTTTTTTCTTCTTCTTTTTCTGGTGAAGAATTTGTTCGTTTCAGTGTCTAAACATACACACATGTACAGTATGTGTGCTAGAACCAGCATATAATATGAATGCTAATGAGATAACATGTCTAAATTACCCAGACTCTGAGGTAATAATTCAAACTTCAGAATCACCCTGAACATCCCAATACGGGTTTTCCATTGAAGTGAATAATGGCCCTGTAATAATAAAAAAGTGAAATGTTACGAAAGCAGTCCTGCTCTTATCTTCATAATATAAATTTCATTTTCATTCTGCCCGTGGGCAGAAAAACACATTAGTGTCTCATTTCAGTCGACTTCCACAGTCTTTCAGCGAATGTATTTTACACATACAAATATGAACTTGAACTCCTAAATTACTATTCTAGCTAAGAAACGGCTAGGATTAAGAGCGATGTATTTGGCATCCTGAATATTGTTTACAGTATTGTGTGTTTATTCTGCAGCTGTGTAATTGAGACTAAAGGTGAATGATAATGTAGCGCAGAGTTCTGCCGATAGACTCAAGACCATTGTAAGGGTTCGTCCTGTGGACACAGCTGCCCCAAGGCTTCCTCCAGGTGTTATAAGCCTAGAGGGCAGCCTGCAACCAGATGTGTCCTTTGCAGAAGACTTTAGCTGGCACCAAACATATCATTGTCTGCAACTCCAAGAAATAAATGAATCAATGAGATAAGAATAGTGACAGTCAGTTGAAAATGAGCTGTAATGTCACAGGTTTTTCCGAGCCAGGTTCATTCGGGAAAAAAATGTGCCTGTGGCGACAATTCTGCAAATTAATATTATCTTCCACATTTCGCAACACCTTCCAAAGCAAAATCTCCTGTGTGTGGTGTTAAAAGCGTGTTGAGATTAATCTGAAACGTCAATCTGAATCTTATTACACTGGCAATTCAGGACTTAAAAACCTGGTAAAATGTTAAAGGGGTACAATTATGCCTTTTAAAAATGTCAAGTCTTTTTAGTATGTAATGTTGCTGTTTAAGCATAAAAAAAGTCTGCAAAGTTACAATGTCACAAAAGTTACACTCTAAAAAACAAAACAAAAAACAACCCAATTTGGGTTGGTTTGAACCCAAGGGCTAGGTAAATATAGGACAAAACACATGTTGGGTTAATTTTACCCAGCAAATTGAGTTGTTTATTTAACCCAGTGTAATGGGTTGATTTAACCCAGCAATGATGAATAAGTTTTACTAGGTTTTTATTTATACATATTTACTTCTTACATGAATAAATGCCTACAGAATAACATTAAAACCCTTTAAACTTAAAAAATAATTGAGTAATTATAATTGAGTTAATTGAGTAATAATTGAAAATAATTGAAAAATAATTGAGTAATTGAGTAATAATTGAATTCTATCATGAAAACTTGAGTACAATCACTGGCTTGCATGATAATTCCTTTATTTTCAATCATATTTTACAGAGTAGCATATTTTATATCATTTTTAATATATATTGTCAACATTTTAAGCTTGTTTAACAAATAGAAGAGGTACAAATTCAAGGGTAATTGACCAGTCTCTGGATTTTGTTCTCAGTTTTGTGGATTTTGGAGTTTGTCATCACTTTTGACTGTTGCCTTGCGTTTCACTCGCAGCCTAAATATATAAATCTGTTCGTAAATAATCAGTGTATATTTCTGAGAATATGTTTTTAACAACATAAGAATTTATATTCTGTATCTTTTTGAATAAAATCATAAAATTGTATTCATGGCAGCAGGCGTTTTCATCACACAAAAATTCAGTTAGGTGACTCAGCTGTATGATGCTTTGCATAAAATGAGTGATATACAGCACAATAACGAATTTATAGATGTAATTTTTTTATTTTTTTATTTTATTTTTTTGAAGACCAATTTGACGGAGCTGCACAGCTCTCTCCCGAAGAGGTCGAAAAAAAGCATGTGATCTATAAATCAACCACCTGGGTTGTTACGTCTGACCCAGGATCTGGGTTACACAAAATCTACCCAAACACTGGTTGTTACGTCTGACACAGGGTCTGGGTTACACAAAATCTACCCAAACACTGGTTGTTACGTCTGACCCAGGGTCTGGGTTGCACAAAATCTACCCAAACACTGGTTGTTACGTCTGACCCAGGGTATGGGTTGCACAAAATCTACCCAAACACTGGTTGTTACGTCTGACACAGGGTCTGGGTTACACAAAATCTACCCAAACACTGGTTGTTACGTCTGACACAGGGTCTGGGTTACACAAAATCTACCCAAACACTGGTTGTTACGTCTGACCCAGGGTCTGGGTTGCACAAAATCTACCCAAACACTGGTTGTTACGTCTGACCCAGGGTATGGGTTGCACAAAATCTACCCAAACACTGGTTGTTACGTCTGACCCAGGGTCTGGGTTGCACAAAATCTACCCAAACACTGGTTGTTACGTCTGACCCAGGCTCTGGGTTACACAAAATCTACCCAAACACTGGTTATGTCTGACCCAGGGTCTGGGTTACACAAAATCTACCCAAACACTGGTTGTTACGTCTGACCCAGGGTCTGGGTTGCACAAAATCTACCCAAACACTGGGTTGCTATGTCTAACCCAGGATCTGGGTAACACAAAAATTACCCAAACACTGAAAAAAATTATCCCAATAAAAGATCCAAAAGGCACTACCTAGAATTGGGGTTGAAAAAAATAACCCAAGATTTAAAAAGTGCAAAGTCACTCCAAAGGTATTTTCTCTATATCAGTAAGAATTGTTTCTGAACTCCAGGAATGTACAAGTCACAATGTCCTTCATTTAAATCATTCCAAACCGAAGAATATACAAAACAACAACAGCAAAGAAAAGAATAAGAAGCGAGGGCTGGTTGCGTTAATAGTGTGTTGAAATTGACCGAACATGCTCAAAGCGGTTTACCAATTACAACAAACTGGTCCAGATGACCATTATTGATAGCATTGTTGTGAAAATCCCCCTTTGTAACCCTCATTTTTAAATATTTATGGTTTTGTAGATCATGCATGTTCTCCCTGCATGTTTAGATGAATATGTTGACATGCTTATTCTCCGAACAGCTGTAATAATTCTATTTAAGATGACTTTTGATACAGTGTTTGGGGTTGTGACATACGTACACGACTAGTCCCTAGTGTCTGTCTACTGCAGCTTTATTACTTTAAAGAGCCGAAATCCACTGGGAGACTCTCAAGCTTACAGTTCAGAAGAATAACTTAAATCTCCGAAATGCTTAACATGTTTAAGCCATTGTGTGTTGAAGCTTAAAGGACAGAACTCATATGATCTGTGTCTTTATAATTTATACAGCCTATATATTATATCTTCTTAAAGGGACTTTGTCTGAGTGTATTAGAACATGAGAAGTTAGCCTTGATCTCGATATGGAAACTTTTACCAGCATTGCCTCACGGGGAAATCAAATCTTTGTGACGTCTTTGAGTAAATTGCTGTAAATGTACAATTGCCCATTAAAAGGGTATAGTGCTTGTACTGATATTACGGTGATCTGAGTGGCTGTTACTAGTGTTACTAGTGAACTTACAAAACTCAGCAATGATGATTTGATATACACCAATCAGGCATAACATTATGTCCACCTTAATAATATTGTGTTGGTCACCCTTTTTTGCTGCCCTGTTTTGGCATGGGCTCCACTAGACCACTGAAGGTATGCTGTGGTATCTGGCACCAAGATGTTAGCAGCAGATCCTTTAAGTCCTGTATGTTGTGAGGTGGGGCCTTTATAGATTTGTTGTTTGCTCAGCAAAGATGCCTGATTGAATCGAGTTCTGAGAAATTTGGAGGCCAAGTCAACACCTCAAACCATCCCTCAGCAATTTTTGTGCATTATCCTGCTGAAAGAGGCCACAGCCACCAGGCATTACCATGTCACTGAAAGGGTGAACATCCGGACCAGCATTAACTTCTTGAGCAATGCGAGCTACAGTATAGCTTGTGCTGTTGTTTGGATAACATGGGCCAGCCTTCGCTCCCCATGTGCATCAATGAGCCTTGGCCACCCGTGACCCTGTCCCCGGTTTACCATCCTCGGCCACTTTTGATAGATAATGACCACTGCAGATAGGGAAAACCACACAAGATCAGTTTTAGAGAGGCTGACCCAGTCTTCTAGCCATCATAATTTGTAGTCAAAAAAACTTTCCTTTGAGTATTTATTTTCTTTGCATTTTTTTTTTAGTAAAATAAATGCTGTAGCTTTAGTTTGCCTTTTTTGCCAAATAATTGTATCTGATAAATACCTTAAACATTACAAGTTTGTTTTGTTCTTCCCTCATATTTAGTATATTTACAAATTATAAAATATTTACTTTATATTTTGATGGACTTGTGGGTTATTAAAACTTCTATCCTCTCTGAACATATAAATACAGTACACTTTTGATCAGTTTGATGCGTCCTTGATGGATAAAAAGTGTGTATACATAGGGCAAATAATTATAATGAAAAAATCAAGCTAAGTGTCTTGACCAAATCCCTTGATCTACTGTAGTGACAGATCTATTTCTGCTCTCTCACACTGAGCCAGGCTAAAGCTCTATGATGTACAAACGGCTGCCGCCCAAATGGTTCAGCTAAAGGGGATTAAAAAAGATTTATTTATTTATTTATGGGGGGGAGGGGGGAGGGGGGGACGACGACGACTTTGGATTACACACCCTGGACTGTGAAAAGGTCAGGAGGAAAAAAGGTGGAAGAAGAAACGATTAGGGATGTCCTGTAGACCTGCTGAACCAAACTGATTTTACTTAAACCGCTTTTACTGTATTACATTTCTAATCTGGGGAAGAATATAGGTTTATCAGCTTATTTGCCACATGGTTTGACTGATTTTGTGACAAATGTTGACTGTCAGTTTGTGTGTATTTTTGTTTGTTTCTTTCTCTTGTAATTAACAATGTATGTTTTGCAAATCATTATTACATATTCGGGTCTTAAGGTACCCATGTACAGTATTTCCAACACAGATGGATCTTTACCTGTCGCATTAGTATAATTCTCTCCTGATGTTAGAGTCACAGTTGCAGAAGTACAAAATAAAGCATATTTTGTTACATTTTGAAGCTTGGAAAGGTTCAGTTTGAGCAGATTTTTTATACCATCATCACTGTCTTCGTCAGAGCTCATTTCCAAGTACATTCAGCATCTGGATCATATTCGCCATCTCAAACATATTCTCAAATCTATAATTGTCAAAATCTTTAATATCAATATTTTGATCCTTGACAATTGAGGAGCTCTTTTCCAAAACGCTATAAATCCATTTGAATATTTTTCATGAAAATGTCCTTTTTTTTTTTTACCTACACCCATACATTTAGTTAATATTCGAATTATCCTATGAAAATGGTCTATTGGCTCAGTCTGAACATGTTAAACAATGTTTGTTAAATGAAACAACAATATTGTTGATTATAAATTCTAAATTATAAGTTATAAGTTATAATTTATAAGGTTTTTTTTTCTTTTTCAAAACGCTACAAATCCATCCTTTTTATATGTGGTTGGTTTATGTAGGCTATTTAAAAAACAAAATAAAAACAACAACAAGCAAAACATCATATGCAGCATATGACATCAGGGGTTAAGACAATTGCCGGTTAGAATCACGTTTCGGGGGGTGGGGTGCCATGGGATGGTGTCGTAGTAAGACTCGTGCCCCGGTGTGGGGTGTCTGGGCTGTTGTAGATTGGCGATAAGACTTGTGTCCCGGATGGGATTCTGTTTCGGCCGGGATCTCGTTCCCGGGGGCACCACAGCGCGATCGAAGGAACGGACTCAAGACAAGACGAGAGGATATATCGCATTTAGGCTAAAAACAGGCTCGCTGTTTATAGCTCTTTGGAAAGAAACTGCATCTTGCAGTACATTTAAACCAGGAAATATAGCAATTTGGCACCAAAGATTGATGGAGCAGAGAATAGGTTCAGTACACAGCAAAATGGCATGACAAACTGATCTGGCATTTATCGCATTTTGGAAAAGAGCTCTTCAATTTCTCCACCAGATTCATCAAGTGACAGTGACACTAATATTTGATTGTGGTCAGTACTTGTTCTGCAGTAAATCATTGAAATATTTTACGTTTTGCTGATGATACTTTTTTCTGCCTGCAGTAACTATGAGTGAAGCATCACTTCATCATTGTGTATCAGACATCTCCACCTTATGGAATAACATTGTATGTATTCAGTTATCAAAAATTAAATTGTTGTTGTGCAGAAAGAAATATGCTTGCACTGTTACACACCTTTTTACAAAAAGAAAAAAGAAAAAAAAAGAATGGGATTTGTTTGTTTTTTCTTGTTTTACTGTTTGTAATGGATTGATTGAGGTTGATCTAAAAGGTTTATATCGAACTGAATGAGGGAAGTGAATGACATCCTGGGTCACTAAAGACCTGAGGTATGCGTTTAGGTGTTAAAAAAAAAAAAGACCTATTCTAATTCTGTGCTCAGATAAAATAAATGAAATAAATAGTATTTCCGGTACTGCATATGCCAGCCAGAAAGATGCCACCAAGATGACTAGGAATGATAATGGATAGTTCCCTCCAGCTATTACAAACCTCTTACAGTAGGTCACAGCTATTAGACAAGACTAAGTCACCAAGATGGCATGAACTAATCCTGAAGTGCAACCCCCAAGGCTTTGATGTGATGCAGAAAATAGTTGTGAGTGGTGTATTACATGTGCCACGGCAGAGTGCACATCGCTGGTCTGAATCCAGCTCATGTCCTGCGAGGTAATGGCAGAGCAGTTTGTCCACCAGCATCTAAGCCCTAGTACTGTGTAGCGGGACCCTCTGTTCCCTTAAAACATGGCACAGAGCTGGAGAACGGCAGCGGAACCAAACAATGTGGTTTATACTGTAAACCCCAATAAGTTTACAGAACTCCCCAAAAAAATTTTGAGCCAATCGGTTACATCATTTTTTTTTTTTAAGTTAAGTTGAAGTAAGCAGCACTTGCATATTATAATTTTGTACTCATACATTTTAATTGCTATATTTCAAAATATTTGATTAAGCTAATTCATACATTTAAATTAAAATGATCAACTTAAATATTTTAGTAGTGGAAACTTGGCTAGCTTAACTAGCTAATTCAACAAATTAACCTTGCTAATTGTTAACACAATGCTATTTAAGATACTGTACATCTGTTCTCAAACTATGCCCCCCAACCCCCACACTACTAAATTTCCATATCACATCTAATAATAAGAATAAGAATAATAAGAATAATAACATGATCACTTATTTTAGCATTTACTCTGCATTTTGAGTGTCATGTCATGCTGGGAAATAGAAACCCCAGCCCAGTTTCAGTTAAATTCAAGTTAGTCTAAATTAAAAGAAACAAGTTCATAAAACTCAAAACAATAAAACTATTCAGATTACCTAAAATATCTCAGTTTTGTGACCTCAAAAGAAAAATAAAGATCCAAATACTCATACAAGTTCATTTGATTGAACTAAAGTGTTTCATTTGAGTTGGCTCTACTCAAACCAATTTATTATTTTGAGTGTTAGGGTATCAAAGCAGAAATGTGATTGTACCGGCTTAAGGATCCTACATCAAAAATATGCGTGCATGTAAGTGTCTGCATTGCATTTTTTTTGTGATTAATTTTTTTTTTTTTTTTTTTTTTTTTTTTTTTTGTATTGCATATTTGGCCTTTTCACTAAAAAAATTGTTCACCTCCAAAAATGTAATTCTGCCATTATTTACTCACTCACATTCTGTTCAAATAAGTAACTGTTTACAAAGTGCTTTACAGAAAACATGCATCTTTACATTCACAGAAAAAAAAAAATTGCATACAAATATAGAAATGATGTAACAAAAATAAAATGTAAGCACTTCTAACTTCCCTTTTTGCTCAAGTTGAAGTATTGTAGTTGTGGAGTACAGGCTTTCAGCACATGTCTGGTAGACTCTCGGGCAAACGTGGAAGGCACTTGGGGTCACGTCCCTGTGAAGTTCAGTGGTAATGAGCACATGTTCTCTGGTGTCTGACAAATGACCCTCACTGCAAGTGAGATTTCTTAGCATGCCTCCTGACCTGTGAAACCGCAGATCAAAAGGACAGGAAAAGAGAAGGCACTCATGAGAATCACAGAGACATCATCATTATTGAGCATAGAGGGAGAGGGAGGCACTAGAGAAGAGCAAACAGAGGCGCCTACAGGTCCAATTGCTCCATTTAATTAATGTAAGTGAACTTAAAGTTAGGGTAGGCAATTGCAGAGAGCCTAGCAATAGCAAGCTAGCTTTGAAAGCATAAGAGCCACCGCCTTTCGAAGTGCTCTTCAAAGCCTTCATAAAACCACATGAACACACACAGCACACAGATTCTGCAAAGCGTCACAAGACGAAAAACGGTGTTAAATTATCTGAAGTCACAACATTAAAATAATAATGAACGTAAACAACTTAGAGCTCCTACTTGTACCACCTGACTGCTGCATTCCACCTGACTGCTCATTTTAGTTAATGTACAAAGGAGATCAAAATTAGAGAACAATTTAGAAAAATTAGATTTTTTTCAGAAATATTGTTGCTATTCATTGCTTGAAGTTTGAAGGACGATTAGCTGTGGGTATACAATTGTTCTTCTAGCATGTTTTACAAAATACCAAGGTACTTCAGCAAAAAACTTTATTTTGTCAAAAATACTGTGATAAAAATTAGAGAACAATAACCAATGCAGTACAAAACAAACTTTACAACCAAAATGTGATGCTTACAGCAATCAAAAATTAGTAGGAAGTATAGAGGCCCTTGCTTTGAATGAGCTCAGCGCATCTGCACCCACAGAACATCACTATATACACTGCCCCGCTGTGATTTTCGTCCACTCTTCTTCCAGTCTCTTCCACAGTTCGGTAACTGTAGTGGGTTTCTTAGTCATAACTTTGTCGCCAATGATTTTACATAGATTTTCAATGGGTTTAGATCAGACTCTGGACTGGCCATTTCATTATTTCAATGTTCTCACTTTCAAGGAACTGCTTTACCCGTTTTGCAGTGTGATAGGGGGCATTGTCTTGCATAAAAATTGCGGGCTGATTGGGAGATGCTCGCAGTGAAGGAACCACATGTTGCCAAAGGAGGTTCTGGTAAACAGGTTCTGAGGTCCTGCCATGTAGCTGTATAATAGGCCCAACTCCTGCTGCAGAAACATCCCCAAAACCATGCCACTTTCTCCTCCATCTTTCACTTCTTTGGGCACTTTGGGTTCAATCTTTCCCCAGTTTGATGCCGAACATATTTCCCATCAGACACAAAAAAAGATTTAACTTGCATTCATCTTTAAAATGAACTTTGGACCTAGCCTGACAAGCCAGACCCACATCAAGATGTTTGGTCTGGAAACTCACCATAGACAGCTCATTCTGAGGGGCGGGATAAAAGGCTGTCTTTCAAACTCCCTCTGCACGCGATAGGATAGCGCTACAACCAACCAGAGCAACGAAGGTGAAACAGAGCTTGTTGATAGATTAAACATTCACCGTATCTGGTCGGCTAAACCCCGAACACATCTTCCCTTTTTAAGAATGACTTCAGTGCCGTTCTTTTCTCAGAGAAAAGCTTAACTCAAGTCTTCCAGAATCCCAGTCAAAGCTGATTCGAAAGACCGCCGTTCGCCAGTTTCTGTGTTTACTAGAAGCACGCAAAAGCAACTCGGCCGTTGTCATTATGGCCCCGCCCACTGACTCTATACACGATGTGGTTGGCCTGTCCAGAGTGAGGGGAATACAGCTCAGAAGGGTATTGAGAGTTCTTAGATGACACTTGCGGGCAGATTAAATTTGCTGCCGCTAGGGTGCGTCTAGATTTCTAAGCTACTTTGGACCAGTTCTGTTCACAGAACATGCTCCTCATCAAAGGTTAGTCTAGCATTTTGATTCTTTCTGCTGATGAGAGGCTTGGTCACTGCAGAGTGAGCATTCAGTCTGAATTCTCTTAAATGACAAGACACTGTATGGCGAGACAGATCCTTACTGTGTTCAGCTCTAAACTGGTGAGTAATTCCAGCTGCAGTGTTGAACCGATTCCACATTGAAAGTCTCTGCATTGTCCTGTCCTCTCGTGCATTGGTCTTGCATACCTTTTTGGGTACTTGAATGAATTAGTGTCTTTGTAAAGCTTCAATATTCTAGAAATTACAGATTTGGAATGACCAACTTCTTTTGCAATAGCTGAAAGAGTCATCCCTTTGGCCTTCATCTGGACAAGCTGGTGTGGTAGGGTTTCAGTCACCTTAGAGTGGCTTGCCATCTTGTAAAGTCAGTGAAAATTGGAAAGTTTGCTTCAAGTTAAATAGGGTTTGCCAGATTAACACCCAAACCTTGAAGGTATCTGAAAGTGTTCTCTAATTTTGACCAGTGTTATTTTTCAATTGTCTTATTTAAGTTTATTTCAGAATATATTTGACTTGTGAAATATGCTTTAAAAAACACTGCCCTTCTGCTCCTGTTAGGATAATTTAAAAAAAGGACTACGTAGTGACCTTGAAATTTAGGAAAATGTGTGTCGTTCTCTAATTTTGATCTCCACTGTAAGTGACCTTTAAAGTTAGGACCAAATGCAGTGATTGGGCGAATATTTTCTTGTTGAAGATATACACCACAGAAGATATAGACAGATTAAGCATAACATTATGACCACTGACAGGTAGAGTGAATAAGCACTAACAGTAGGCACATGAACATCAGAACTGGGACACGGAGCAATGGTAGAGGGTGGCCTGGTCTGATGAATCATGTTTTCTTTTACATAGCATGGATGACCAGGTGCGTGTGCTTCACTTACCTGGGGAACACATGGCACCAGGATGCACTATGGGAAGAAGGCGAGCCGGTGGAGGCAGTGTGATGCTTTGGGCAATGTTTTGCTGAGAAACCTTGGGTCCTGCCATCCATGCGGATGTTCCTTTGAAACGTAGCACCTACCTAAGCATTGTTGCAGACCATGTACACCCTTTCATGGAAACGGTATTCCATGGTGGCTGTGGTTTTTTTTAGCAGGATAATGCACCTGCCACAAAACAAAAATGGTTCAGAAATGGTTTGAGGAGCACAACAATGAGTTTGTGATGTTGACTTGGCCTTCAAATTCCCCAGATATTAATCCAATTGAGAATCTGTTGAATGTGCAGGACAAACAAGTCCATGGAGACCACACCTTGCAACTTACAGGACTTAAATTATATGCTGCTAATATCTTGTTGCCAGATACCACAGCACGGATTCAGGGGTCTAGTGGAGTGCATGCCTTGTCATAATATTATGCCTGATCGATGTATGTACATGTTTTATAATTAGAAGATTGACTTCTCTTATTGATTGCTATCAGGATGTGAAGAGAGTTTCAACCAGAATAACAAAAAATGTTTAGAATAGAAATTGCCCAACCTACCTTTAAAGGTTTTATTAATTGAAATAATGAGTCCATGCATTATCAGCCCTTCTTCAAAACATGTTTTTGTCTTACTAACCAACATTGGCTTTTCTGTGATGGCGAGAACTGAGGGCTTTGAAATGCTTTAAAAGCGACGCAGAGATGCCCCTTTATTACTCACAGGTGAGTAAGGTATTTTAGTGAACAGATAAATTGCCATACGTAGTTCATTGTAAAGCATTATCTATTGTGAATGATTATTTCATTATGGTTGTCATAGCACTGTGTGTGTTGGATTTTATTTTCGAGGAAGTGCTATGTTTATTATTGGGTACAGCTATAGTAACGTCTTCAGCTAGTCAGCTTGAGATCCTTTCCATCTAAACTGGTTATATCTCTTAATCCTAGTAGTGAATGTTTTATGAGCAGTAGAATAACCATATGCATCTGCCTAGTCATGCAGAGCCGAAGCACAACCAAAACAATGTTCTTCTGCAAAATGCATCAGTGTTTTGTTTTTTAACCACTCAAGTTTAATAGTATAAGTTACATTGTGTACAATTAATATAAATTTCAGGATAGTAAAAATAAGGTTTTTATAAGGAATTATCTGATACATTAGGGTGTATTTTATAATTGACAAGTAGCAAACTCATGGCAACTTTCACTTGGTAAAAACTACCTTAATTAGATGTTCTCATCCTCAAAAACCATTGTAAACCCAACACAATTGTAAAAATGTGATGAACACTATAAACTATGATCCTGTTCCCTCTATACTATCTATATCAATAAAAGTCCATACTTGTGTTCAAGTATTCAGGAAACTTTGGCAACATTCTTATCTTGAATAATTTAATTCCTCTCATCATTGTTTTTCTTTCATATAATTTAATTTTGCCTTTAAAATTATGTTCAGACAGCTTTCAATAACAATGGCTGATGACAGCAAAAGAGAAAATGCTAGACAATAAGTTTGCCTCTGGGCATTACCCAAGACTCATAAAAGATTCATAAAGGATTAAATAAGGACTGTGAATAATGTGTCAAATAGAGAGGCATTGTGCAACAACATCCAATTTCGGCACTGGAGCAATGGCTTTTAGTAGATCACTAATGGAAACAAGATTATACATCTAGAAAGAAAGCCAGACAACCTGAGGCTGGAATGCGCTTGCATGTTTGCTGAAAGTAATAGGGCCGTATCATGAGGATTCACATTTTCTTTGGAAAGAGTGAAAGAGTACATACAGAAAGTTTTCAAAACACAAAACCTCTTCCTGTCCAAAAAGACCTTTTGTTGAAACCAATTTCTGAAATTAGGTTGTGTTCAAGTGTAAACATAAACAGTTGGGGGAAAAAAAGGGTCATTAAATTGTCATTTATTCCTGTGATGGCCAATCTGAATTTTCAGCATCATTACTCCAGTCTTCAGTTTCTCATGATCCTTCAGAAATCATTTAATATGCTGATGCGCTGCTCAAGAAACTGCTCTGTGTTTCTTGAGCATTCATTCATTAATTTATTGGTGACCTGAAAAGATAAACTTTTGAAAACAGGTTTCAAAGTTTTACAGGACACCTTTATCATCTGTGTGGTATCATTGTGCATGTTGCACCTATGGTGCGGCAGCAAAGTTCCTTGATTATTATGCAGGAATGAGAGTATAGTCCCATATCGGTATAGAAAATGTAAAATTTCGTTCAGTTTTAGTACAAGATGTAACTATACACATTATTTTGTCACTTATTGAGCCAGTAGGCTAGATGGAGCCGTTTACCTCCAGTCTTTGTGCTAAGCTAGGCTAACGGTGGCTGCGTCAGATAGAGTTGTGGAACGTACAGAGATAAAATTGGTATGTATGGACTTCTCTAACTCTGGGGGAGTCATTGAAGAAGCTAATGTCCCTAAAAATCAGCGTGTTCCTTTAAATAATGAGTATGTGCGCAGACGTGTAGTCTTTCTTTACAAAGTGACATCGCCAACTTCTGACATTAGCTGTGTCTCATTTCAGACGGCTGCGTCCTCCGGAGGTCGCATTTGAAGGGTGCATACGTCATAAGGCCGTCTCATTTCAAAAAAGTGAGTAGGACACTCCAAACGCGACCTTCGAATGCGTCCTTCTTTCACAGGATTTCGGAGTGTGCATGAGGTGTAGCCTTCACGGCTGGAGATAACCCACAATTCTTTGCGTCGCCGTTAACAACCATCATATATATATTTTTATATTATATGAAAAAACTGCACCACTGCCAGATATACATGCGAGCGTAGGTGTGGTGTTTAAAATGTGAGCTCAAGCTTGTTTTTATTCTTAAGCTCTATTACCTCAAACAGATGGTTTTGGTTAACAGGATTACAACGCTTTAGTGCTTTTTAAGAACAGTACATTGCTGTCAAGACAAGAAACATTTCATTGTAATTTTCAAGTTATAAATAATTTTCATTCATATAAACTGGCGTGAGAGCGCAATGAGGCTGAATGTGTTGGCATAGCAACGTGATACTTCCTGCCTGTTTGTCCTACAAAGGACGTCTCGTTTAATTCTGATTGAGGACACTCCTTAAACTGCATCCTACACAGAACGTGTCCTCCGGAGGATGCAGCCTTCGAAATTTAACAAAATGAGACACAGCTATTGTCTGGCATGCATAATACAGCGTTATTAGTCGGTTTCGCTGATCCATGTGAACAGGGATCATTTTGATACTGTTGTCATCTGTACAAAGAAAAAACGTTTTACATCATAGCCGTGTAAACGTACACTTAAAGGTGTCATGAACTGGCTTTTAAATTTTTTTATACTGTTGTCTGAGGTCAACTAATGATGTTTGTGTGGTTTTTACATTCAAAAACATAATAACTAATTAGTAATATGCTCTTTTTACACTGGTTTAAAAAAAAAAAAAAAAAAACACTTTTCAAACGCTGGGTTTTGATGGGCGTACCATATTGGAGACTTGGAAGTAAACGCCCATGGCTAGGATTGGATAAGATTTGCATTTAATGAGCTTAAGCTCCCCTGTCAGTTCAGGGAGAGGTGGCAAACAGAATTATTTTCTCGATCACAGGGCTCGTAAATGTCTTTATCAAACAAACACAATGATTTATTTCTTACCCACCTATGATTGATTGGACTATTATTTTTATTTGACACATACCCCACAAGATCTGACATAAGATCGGATATAAGTGCAATCTGCGCACACACACATACACATGCGTGCGCCGCCCTTCAAATGTCAACTCGAGAGAGAGCACACATCAAGAACAGAATATTATGAGATTTATTGGCCTGCCCGGCTTTGCGAGCCCTGGCCCATACGTGTCTGAGTCCAGCGTGCCAAAGGTATGCTCTGTTAGACACGTACACATACGCAAAACGATCTATAACAATGCAATACTATTACATATACAAACACGGTTTACTCACGTAAGTGTGTTGCACCATTTCTGTCGGACCCAAATCCAGCATCGACCGGAGATTTGTTTACAAACGATTCCGCAGTGAGATGAAGTGAACATGTCTTCACCACGTGAGCTGGAACTTCAATAAAAATAAAGTTCAACCACTCATTCCTAATATTAGGATCCGAATGAAGCTTATGCAGCGACTGTGTTCTTCCAAAATCGGGAATAGCGCAATATCTTAATCTTCCTCTGCATGTTTATTGTTGTTGGCTATCTAGCACGAGCCGATCACCTCCATGAGTCGATAGGCGGGGCTAATAGATTAGACATGCTGTAGAGGTGTGTTTTGTAGCGCTATGACATAAGAATAAAGCACAAGACCATTTGCTGGGCCTGGTGTCTATAAAAGCTTTTCTTTGACTAACAAGGAAGTTTTCAGCTCTGAAACTTAGAGAATATTTTTATATTACCATGACCTTTTATATATCAAAAGCTCAAGGGAAAGTTGATTTCTCAATTCATCACCATTTTAATATCATTGGAGACGTGTTATGAAATAAACTTTTTTCCTTTCTTTTTTGCCATTGTCATGCTCAGCACGTACGAATCTTGGATGCTATGTGCACTCTATCAAAAAGAGCTCTTGACTATTTTATGCAGGTTAAATGCATAACTCTTACCCTTATATTTTGAAGGCCAGAGATCAGAATATTACCTATATCAGATAGAGCTACACGTGTCTACACATGTATGACACATATGCAGATTCGGGCAATGGAGTTTTCTTTCATAAAAATATACACAATGTATTTTTTTTCCGGCAATTACTTGTTAAACTTGGGTCAGACTAAAATATTTTTTTTGTAATTCTTGTTCTTTTTCAAAATGTGACAGACAATGTGACACAAACATGAGGATAAGCAATCATAGATATAAACGTTTTGTTCCTCTTGTGTGTGGAGTGTGACCAGGATAGCACACCACACATACAGATTCCATTCACATAATCAGTCGCATAAAAATGTCTCAAATGTAAACAAACATAGCGGACGACCGGCAAGAAATTGTTTCCTTATGGTGTATGGAATGTTTTTTACAGATTTTTTTAATTTTTTTTTAGATGAAGTCATGGAGACGGTGTGGTCGTAAGTTACAGCGTGAAGGCAAGTCTTCCGTCAGTAAATATTCAACATGTAATTAACAATAATATTATTGTGCATTCCATAAAATACATTTAAAAAATCAAGTAAATGTGAATTTCTTTGCTAACTTGAGACATGAAAAACAACTGCAAACAATAAAGCCTGTGGATTCTTATGAAACCACACAAACTACAGAGATCCACGTACAAAGGGATGAAAGGTATAAGAACAAAGGAAACGATAATTAATCTCTTAGAAACTGAGCTGCTGTGATCGCATATGAACAGTGCTCACAAACCTCAGAGATTAGACGTATATGATAGTCACTGCATTGGTATTACTGGAGAGTTAACCTGCCATCACATGTTCAGGAGCATTACACAGAAACAGAATGACAACTTCCACATTATACACAGGCACACAGACACACAGCTCTTGCTCAGAGTGTGTAAACGGGAGACAGAAAGAGATTGTGTGTTCTTTAAGGTTTGATGCATCATAAATATGTATGCCAGTCAACAGAGGGATGGAAGATGATGAGAGAGGAAAAAATGAGAGGGAGAGGAAAGCAATAGTGACAAGGAGAATAACAGAAACAGACAGACAGCGAGAAAGAGTGAAAGAAATAGAGAAAACACTTCATCTTTTGTGTGGAACTGATCGTTCTGTTTTCTGATTTGACTATTATTATTAAATTCAGATTCTTCCTTTGCTGTCAAAAACTGCAGATATTGATGTATTTCATTTTTATTCTATATCAAAACAAGTTGAAAAAGGAAGCTACACAATGTTTACAGTCACAGTTTGTTTTCGGTTGTCTCTTACATTGTGTCTAATTCAGTTTAAAATCAGCAAAATGGTAAACTAGATAAACTGGCCAAGCGTCACCACTTCAAAGACTGTCTGCATATATTACAAGTAATTGTTTATTAGCAACAGCACTAATATAACATACTTTATTATGGCATCGTTGTTCATTTTTGTTCAGTGTTCTGCTTTGCATCGTTTCATTCCTCTCATTTAAGGGTCATGAAACCTAAACTAAACAAAATGTTCAGAATTTTAACATTTTAATAGAGGTATGTGTGTTGAGCATTATTGAATAATAATATTAATAATGTGTTACGTTTATATAGTGCTTTTGGGTACTCAAAGCATTTTACATATAGAAGGGGGGATCTCCTCAACCACCACCGATGTTCAGCATCCACCTGGATGATGTGACGGCAGCCAAATTGAGTAAAAACGCTCAGCACACACTAGCTTATGGTGGAGAGGAGACAGTGATGAAGCCAATCAGTATAAGAGGATGATTAGTAGGCCATGATGGACAGAGGCCAATGGGCAAATTTGGCCAGGCTTACAGACAATGTTAGCATCTGTTAGAAATAATTGTAGGGGAAAACTGGTTATTTTTTTAGCTTTTTTCTCCCCGCTCATCTTCTGGGATTAAAGTCCCAGTGAACTGGAAGTTGCAACTAATTTTATTTCAGTGCTGCAATGTATTTCTAAGTTCCAAGTTTACTTCATCACACCTTCTCTCCATCTCCCGCTCAGACTAGGGTAGTGGTTAACATATTAAAGCCCAAACCGTCAAACTGACATCATCTGAGAAGGAACATCATTCCAGACATGAAGTTACTTTTCAGAATTTGAGATTACCACGGCAAGCTATTTTTTTCTTCTTCTGTGTATTAACTTAGCACAGATTAATTGTTCACCCTAAGACCAGTAATGTGTGCTAACAAAGTAAATATTTAATGAGGACATTAAAATCTACATCGTGTCAGTGCACTATAATACTATAATACAGTGTCTCATAATTATTCATAAGACTGAGTTTTCTTATCCTATGAGAAAACACTGGCTCTTAATTATTCATGAAACCACGTGGTACTTTTCAATGACAGACGTGTCAAAGTGTGAGATTGAGAGAGGTGGTCAAGTTTGTTTCCGTGGTGAAAAAGTTGCATGGTTTTCCCTGCGATGCTGTCAGGGCTAGACTCAACCACCGACATATCGAAACTGTTTGTGTGTAGGAAGCGTATACTTGAGAAGTGAATGTGTTTTGTCATTTAAAAACCTTTATAATAAGCATTACTGGTGACAAAGCGCAATGAGCACCGTAATGTTAGTTTGTTCAGCAATTTAGAGATACGGATCTGTCGGATTTACAACATGTTAATTCATTCACTTCTCCTGAAATACATGAAAGTAAGTAGCCGTTGAAGTGGGAGAAGAATAAAGTTACTTATATAGTTACTTACACACTGCATATATGACTTATCCAATTATAATTATAATTAAAAAGATTTGTATTGCCTCATCCGTAGATGTCAATGTGTATATTACAAACTATAAATTACTATTTTTTTGCTAGCACTTATGTGTATTTAAATGTCTAAAACCTAAAACAAAGCATATGTGGTTGAAAACACTGAATATGACAAGCGCTGAGCGTGTCCATCTCTAGCTCCGCTCCAGCCAAAATTGCTGAAGCACATTTGAATTTAGCAACAGATCATGCATTGCACTGAACATTGTAATCACACCAGTGTGATCGTATCAAAGGGTTAATCTAATTTATGTAGAAGGGCATTCAGTTGCTTTTAGGACAAAGGACAAACAATTGGTTGTCAGTGTATTTTATTGGGCAACCTTACATTTGCTAACGTTTCACCCATGATTTTATTGAGAGTCGGCATGGGCCGCTCACAGATGATAGTTGCTCGCCCCCTCTTCCTCTCCTTCCTTGCCCTGCCACACCCATTCCCCTTCCTTCATAGCCATCCATGCCCATTTAAAATGCAGTTTTTTTTTAAAGATTGTGAGGCAGAATTCAGCTGAAAGAGAGGTGTCTGTGACCCTTTAACAGGCTTTTGACATTAACTTTTTCTCTGCCAGCATACTTAAAAAGTTGCCAGTTAGTGCCAGCTGTTTGCATCATATTCATACAAATGTCATGCTCCCCAGTCATACTCATGCTCGTTAAAAAATGATGTAATTTACCTCTTTTTGGGGGTTGACCGTTTTCTTGGTAACTTAGGCAGTTTTGATTCATAACCTGAATTTTGGACGCTCACGTTAGCATTGTGCGTAATCAATCTATCCGCTCCTTTTAGTTTATGTAGATCTTCTTCTTTGCTTGTATTTGAATCTGAAGATGCTATTTCAGAAGATCTGTAACAGTGCCCCCTGCCATATAACAGTGGCAACATGGATTTCCTTGTCAATGGCGGGGAAGCGTTGTGTCATACATGAGGAAAAATCTCGTCAATGGTGGGGAAAGAGTTAAGAAACCTCTGAGCTCAACCAGCTCAGCTTGTCTTTCTGCCTGTAGACAGATGTCTCTCGCTTTGTGCCGGGACACTTCATGCGATGTCGGCCCTCTCCAGATGTCTGCAGAGTGCTTGAAAGAGGTATCGTGTTCGTCTTTTCTTTAAGGGTGACTCAGTCTCTATAGGCTTTCATTGTGGGGTGTAGACAGTCAGTAACTGCTTTTTACTCCATGAGAGGAGCTGAAAGGGGTTGCACTTTCAGCAATGTTATCTCTCTCAGACACACACAATTTGGCCGCCAGTTCCTCCAGCCTCCTTCTGATTCAATCAAAACACAACAGGTTTGTGGCCCCTTTCCTCCCCTCCCCTCGCCCCCCTCTCGTCATGGAATGTTCTAGTTCTTGCTTAAAGGAATAGTTCATCCAAAATTTTGTCAAATATGTCAATTTTACTATGGAACTCATACAATAAATGTTGTGGGTGACCTATTAAAGGCGTGATGAATTGAGAAATCATTTCAATACAAAATAAACCATAAATTGCTATACAAAAGGTCATTGTAATATAAGAATATCCTATAAGTTTCAGAGCTGAAAAGTTTTTATAGACACCAGGCCCGGAAAACGATCGTGTGCGCATGTTGATGTCATCATGTTGCGAAATACCGCCTCTAGAGAATAATAAGCATATCTAATCCAGTAACCCCACCCAGCGACTCATGGAGCTGTTCGGATCGCGCTAACCAGCAGCAATAAACATGTCGAAGATGGCAAGATATTGCGCTATTCATTATTGTGGAAGAACACAGTCGCTGCATAAGCGTCCTTCCGATCATAATATTAGAAAGGAATGATACTTCATTTATTTTTAATGAAGTTCCATCTTACGTGGAGAATATATGTATGTGGGTTCGCTTCATTTGACTGCGGAATCGTTTGTAAACAAGTCTCATGTCGAGCTGGATTTGCAGACATATTGAGATTGAAACACAATGCTGTGCCTTCTATATTGGATTCGACAGGAATGGTGCAACACACTTACGTGAGTAAAACGTCTTTTTTATATGTAATATTTGTCCCGGGGCTATGTGTTTTCCAGACGGGCTACCAAAACGTATACCCGTTGGCAGGCCGGTGAATCTCAAATTGTGAAATAATATCATTTTCTTTATCCATGTGTGTGCGCGTGCAGTTCGTCCTTATATCCACCGATCAGGCGGGCCAACTAGTATGCCAATCAATCGCGTTTGGATGAGAAATAAATCATTGTTTGTTTAATAAAGACATTTACGAGCCCTGTGATTGAGAGAATCATCCCGGTTGGCACTTTAAAAATAATCCCTCCCTGAACAACCTGATGTTTACCACAGGAAACTAATTAAATTTACAAATAAAAAGTACTACAAGTGCACATAAAAGCTGAATTAATGTTCTTATACAGTCATAATTGTATTAAGTGCATTGTGTCATACGCTAGAGGATGACTGTAAGTTTTTTTTTTTTTATCTATTTGAAATGCTTTTTAAAGGACGAGTGTCCCAAGCTCCCAGTTTATTTCTGCAGGCCACTTAATCAAAGTGTAAGTGTCAAGATTGTGACAGAGGTCAGTGAAATGCAAGGCTCATTAAATCTAATTGCACACAGGCATCCACACACACACACGCGCGCTCAGAAATACATGACTGATCTTTGCATGAGCTAGATGTCGTGAGCAGAAGTCTCTCACCTGCTTGCTCTAGAGAACACTTTAGGAATAACAATGTTACAACAATGTTTAACAATGTCTCTGTTTTTATTTACATAAACAAATGATTCTGTACATCTGTGAATTATTATTATTTTGAATAATTGTTATTACTTTTTTACATTTTCTTTATATATATAGAGAGAGAGAGAGAGAGAGAGAGAGAGAGAGAGAGAGAGAGAGAGAGAGAGAGAGAGAGAGAGAGAGAGAGAGAGAGAGAGAGAGAGAGAGAGAGAGAGAGAGAGAGAGAGAGAGAGAGAGAGAGAGAGAGAGAGAGAAAATAATAATACAAAAAAAGTTTTCCTTTTGCAGATATCACCACTAAAGTGTTTGGATGGTTGCCGATGCTTTGCTAGGTAATTGTTTTGTTGGTCTGTGTGTGTGTAATAGTGTGTCACTATAGGTATGGGTTGTAACTAGGTGTTTGCTAGGTGTCGTAAGCACTTTGACTAAATCCAGTCAGACGAGATTGATGCGGAATGAATAAAGATATTTTAAAGAAACCGAGAATTATACCACACATCTAATAGAATGTTAACACAAGACAGTGAACTGGGGAAATCTGAGGGCATAACATTTTACAGTATGAATGTTAGTGGTATGTACACTTATGGTTAGGTTTAGGGCAGAGGTGTTGCGTATAAATGGTACAAGTGTGCAATGTCCTGGAATGTACACGCCAAAACTCATTTTGGCGTGCATATGATACGCTGTTTTTCGCGTGCATATGATACGCACTTTATGGCGTATATATGACATGCTCTCTTGGGTAGGTTTAAGGTAGTGGGGTGGGGGGTTCGTATGTATAATACGCCATAAAATGCGTATCATATGCATGCAAAAAACAGCGTATAAAATGCACGCCAAAATGAGTTTTGGCTTATACATTCCACGATATTGCACACTCATACTATTTATACGCATTTTTCGTGAGATCCGGCTGTTCTGCCAAGTAGGTAAGGGAGGATGCGTCTCCTCAAAAAAAAAAAAAAAAAAAAAGGGAAAATATGAGAAAATAATCAAATAACAAAAATACTACAAAAAGTGACATTAAAAAGTGTAAAAGTCATTCTTGGTTCTCTATGGTTGAAAGTCTATTATATTTTCACTGACAGCCCAAATTTCACCTGGTTTTAGCCCAGACATCATGATGGCTATTAGACCTGTATTAAATGCAAAATAGTTTGACGGATAGAGTATTCCGTTTTCAAAGGCCTGTAGTGATCAGAAAGCACAATTCGATTTCTGCAATTTTAAGTTTCTGTTAATATTCACAGTCATCAAGAGACGATGGAATTTTCCCCAACTGCATTTGTTGATCATTCATGAATCTCACCCAAGAAAAAAAAAAACTTTGAATCATCCCCAGTTGAAATGAACACCTGCCATTGTGCTACAGAGCTTTGATTTCCTGCGTATCAGACCTGCTGGGAAATGAATGCATTTGGAAATTCCCTTAACAAAACTCTTAGGTCCTCTCCAGCTCAACTTACCTGGTGTTGTCAAGGCAACAGCAAAAATGTGCTCTTTCTTGAGGAGAGATCGGGCCACGCTGGGCCACCGTATCTGTTCTGGCAATATTTAAACATAATGAGTCTGGTAAACGCATGGTGGTTGCCATGTATTTGTCAAAGCTCTCTCAATGTTTAATGTAGGTGGGGGGAATAATTAGTAATTGGCATGAGAGAAAGAAAATTAAATAGAAAGTATAGGAGAGATTAGGGGAGAGAGTGAACACCATTTCACGACTGCAACAAAAGGTCACTCTTTTGATGACAGTGACTACATCAAGTCTTATCCCACCCATCGACTCAACCTTTACAGTTATGATTGTTCAAATGAATATTTAATTAAAAATTACCATAATTACCTGCCTAACTGTGGGTGGCCTGCTCAAGGAAAATATGTGCTTTTTAATTGGACCATTCCAGTGAAACAGAAATGGCTCTGTGTTTTGAAGTCTCAGGGAGATATAATAATAATAATACTAAAAACAAAAAAATGAACCAATTTCCCTTTTGCTGATTACTAATTACGCATTCCTTTCATGTATTGGCCATTTTCATGTTTTAATTGAACTTTGAAAAGGAATAATCCTTTTAAAATCATTTTTTGAAGATGACCAAAAATGTAAACAAAGACAAAATTGTAAAAAAAATTTTGCTGATCAGTATTTCCAGGCATATACATAACACAATTGCAAATCATTCACCTTAATCTGTGGAAATAAGCATTTTTTTCCCGTTGTTTATTTGGATTCATTCGGATCTGGTAATTATCAAATGACAAAATACTGATATCAATAAACAAAGATGGAAGTTAAGATAGTGTGACCTAATTAAATCACTAATTAATTCAGAACAATCTCCAGAAATCAACTTAAAAAAAATGGATTAAATTGGATCTAAATATTGATAAGATAAATCAAAAAGAACATTTGATGCCAATAAGTAAAGCTGTAAGTCATAACTGTATTATTATTAAATCTTAATAGCTCTTTTTTTCAGTTATTATTTAAACAGATTTTCATCTAGTAAATAATACTGATCATATCAAATTAATTAACATTTGATGTCAATAAGAAAATAAATTGGGAATAACTAAATAATACATGATACAATAAATTAATGCCTGTCCATTAATATCAGATAAACTGTATAGTACAGGCCTGGTTTAACAGCCTTTTAGAGTATTTAGGTAGCTTTTAAAAAAAACATTACATCTTAGGACAAAACAATGGCAGTGACAAAGATATGTAAGAGCAAGTTACTCTCAGTTGAAACGGCTCAAACCATGCATTTTAGTCTGGCACTGTGTTTAAGCTTGGTCTGTGAAATCGGGGGATAGAATATAAAATATATAGCATCTGATTATGGTCAGCATGCAGCTACTGTATCATATCCAGCAGTTTATGCCTAAATTGCATGTCAGTGAGAACCCGCTGAGCTGGGTGTTCATTTGCAGGTTCACGGCCAGCAGAACCCGCTGGGGCTGACAGTGTTGCAGGTTTAGGAAGGTGTGTGAGGGAAACTCACCTTCACATCTCATTGCAGCATCTGTTTGGAGTCAGGCCTGCCACGCCGCTGCCCTTTCACTGCAGTGTCTTCTTTAATTAGGCCAGAATGCCCAGAGACAACCAATAATCTGTCATCCCTTATAAACACGTTCAGGGAAGTTCAATTATTTTAACCCCCTGTCAAATGTACCTGCAGGCCGACAGGTGCATTGGTGTGTGTCCATATGACTGTGTGTGTGTGTGTGTGTGTGTGTGTGAGAGAGAGAGAGAGAGAGAGAGAGAGAGAGAGAGAGAGAGAGAGAGAGAGAGAGAGAGAGACAGAGAGAGAGAGAGAGAAAGAGAGATTTAAATGAGGTGAATATCAATGTTTTTATAATTTCTGGTTCATTTGAAATGGTATTAATTTTAAAATGACTGTCTTTCTCTTACTTAGCATTTACCATGTTATTTGACAGCTTAATGTCACGTTCCAGGCAACCCATAACCCGTGTTTTTCCAACCTTCTACCCATGAAAGTGCACTGGAACGGCAGTCAAACATACGGAGACCCGCACATGACATGCAAGAAAAAAAAAGATAAATAGTGTGCACAATTTACTGTTTTGTTCCCTCAATTTATAAATCGTGCACACGTTTTACTAATGTTCCCTCGATTTATAAATCATGCACACGATTTAGCAAATCGAGGGAACGAATTAGTTAAATGGGCGCACTATTTATAAATTGAGGGAACGAGATAGTAAAACGTATGCACGATTTAACCTACTAGTTTTTTCCTGCATGTCGTGTGGGGCTCCAAACACGTGATTTACCACCCGTGAACTCGTACTAGATTGATGTAATCCCATGTAATCCCGAGTTCTGACGTCACATAGCCTGCAAAACAACAACGGCAGACCCTAAGGATGCGGCGTTTATGGAAGTCATACATAAAAAAACAAATCGTTTATTAAAAGAAGGTATTGATCTAATGTTATTTTTCGGCACATTTTATGCTTTATCAGCAGCTTTTCTAGCATAACAGCTTTTCAGTCCATTGAGTGCAAGCATAATAGTAATTTATTCTTGCACTCAATGGACTGAAAAGCTGTTATAAAAAATACATATCCAAATATCCAAATAGCATAAAATAAAAAGTATAACTTATTTTGTGTGCCTTTTTTCTCTCCACCATTTCCCTCAAATAAGCAAGGAGTAAGCACCTTGGTGATATAAATGATTGTAAGTGAGCATATACTGTAGGCCCGTACGGTCCGCCATGCTTTATTTACCTCTAGCTACCTCTGTGACTTTGCCTGGAATGCTACAAAGTCGTGAGTCGGGGTTTGAAGTGGTGACTTATGGGCTCAAAAACCGGCTTGGAACGCAGCATAAGCTACTTTTTCGACGACAGAAAAAAATACATTATTATGAAATTTTACTTTTTTGCCATATTATTTACTATCCTGGCATTGTCATTGTGTGGTCAAGTGACTTCTTGTTAGCCATATGAAGTGAGAAAGTGACCTCATCAGTAAGAGACGATGCAAGTAGTGATGTCATCACAAAGAGACTGACACAAAAGTAGCATGGGACCACACACATTATGGGCATTCTTTAATCTAAGGACATCATCTGTTAAAGCTACACAATGCAACTTCTCCGTCTGCTAGAGGGCGCCTATTCAAAACAAAGGCGTAGTTTGATGACGGCAAGGTTGAGCGGAGAATCTTGGGACGTGTGGACTTCACCTCACAGCCGGTGGAAAAGAATCGGGCTAGGAATCCTGTCCATGGAAGCAATTATTAATGTTACTGTAGTGTGAAGCAGAGCAGGATCGAGTGTTGTGGAGCTGAGCAAGGGCGCTGGAGCCATTGTTACGGAAACACACCTGGCAAGCGATGGGACTTTTATTATGACGGGACGCAGTCGCCAGCACCATTTCCTTTTTTCTGGTCATGAGTATGAGGTAACACAGCTCTGTTAATCATATTAGAAACATATGTGTGTGAGGAAAATGATGTTATGACGGTACTCTGTGCGTTCGCTCAGCGGCTGCTGTGACACTTGTTCACACTGCTGAGAGTGAAGCGATGCCAAATAAAACCAGAAACCGAGGGGAACGCAGATATGACGCAAATGAGGCAACTCCCTCAGACTATAAAATAGTCTCCTTGGTTAAAATAGTAATTTTCTCACAATTTACAAATAGTTGTAGATATTGTAAGAACTCAAATGAACAAAATATATAACACTGGCCTAGTGTTTTTTTGGATATTTTACTGCAAAAAATACTACATAGTGCACCTTTAAGCTATGGAGTCATCTAGTTTTGTCATTAACAGTGTTGGGCAAGTCACTGAAAATTAGTAATTAGTTACAGTTACTAGTTACTTCTTTTTAAAGTAATTGAATTACTTTACCAGTTACTGTATATTAAAAATAATTAGTTACTATGGAAAGTAACTTTTAAGTTACTTTTATGTCTGCACAATGACGATCATCATTTTTAGACCTATTCATTGATTAACCGGGCAATAAGCCTAATCAAGCAGTAAAAGTCCCTTTTAACACTAGAAACAAAATAACTGTCTCAGTCATTCAACGGTAATTTATTATTATTTTTTTAAATTATTTTTACCACATTAGGCCCAATGTAATTTGGCCTACAGTATTAAAACTAATTAAAATAGAAAACAAAGGTGCCTTGAGGTGCAGCATATAATTGAATATTTGATTTAACATAAGCTTAACTAAAATCGTTTAATAAACATGCCTCATGACGCAAAGCTAAATGGAGATTAGATAAGGAAGTCTCATCTCTCAAATCTCATTGTTCTAAAACGATCATTTTGGCCAGTAATCCAGTGCATTGTGATTGGTCCGAATTAAGTTTTATTTTCGTTGATGTCTTAAAACGTATTTTTAGCATCAATCTATACACTAGTTATTTATTTGCATCATGAAGAACCATTAACACCCATGGAACATTTCCATTGTACAAAAGGTTATTTATGTAAAAGGTTCTTTAGATTATTAAAATGGGTAAAAAAAAGGAAAAAGGACATCGAAAATGGTTCCTTAATGGCATCACCCCCATTGGAAGCTATGATAAGTCTAACTAATTACTGTGCAGATTTTAAGATGCCAATACTTATAATAACTGCTTACCTTCTGGAAAACACTCAATCATAGCCTAAAATTTACAAACACAGCAGGAAGAGTAGGAATTAGTGCTTGTAAATGCGTGTGACTTCGGATGATGTTGATTGGAGGTGATACAAAAATTAACCTAAACTTTCATTTGATAGCAATGCTTTCAAGCTCAAGAGATAAAATGACACATTTTGCGTGGATGTCTCATATCGCACCTGCAAATTGTAGTGAAAAGCTGCTAATTTGACAGCAACTGTTGTTTTACGACCAACTTTGCTTTTAAATTTTGAAAAATTATAGCATGCAAAGCATACAAAGTAAAGTCCTTAGCCCTCAGTGATGCCTCAGCTGTGAGCAATTGCTCGTTCTATGAGCAAATTTGTATGAAAGCCTGTTTTAGAATCAGAGTAAAACATAAAGTTCAAACTTTTGGGGTCGGTAAGATTCTTAAAAATGTTTTTGAAAGTCTCTTATGCTTACTAAGGCTGGATGTCTTTGATAAAAAGGCAGTAAAAACAACAATATTGAGATATAATATCTGAATCTAAATGAATACTTTTTGGTGTTAATATATTTTATAATGTAATTTATTCCTAATGGCAAAGTATCATTTTTCAGTGTCACATGATCAGAAATCATTCTAATATGCTGATTTGATGCTCAAGAAACTGCATTTTTTTATTTGTTTGTTTTTATTATCAATGCTAAACTGTGCTGTTTAATATTTTTGTTATATATATGTGGGTGTGTGTGTGTGTGTGTGTGTGTGTGTGTGTGTATGTGTATATATATATATATATATATATATATATATATATATATATATATATATATATATATATATATATATATATATATATATATA
Organism: Pseudorasbora parva; assembly: GCF_024679245.1. Lineage (NCBI taxonomy): Eukaryota > Metazoa > Chordata > Actinopteri > Cypriniformes > Gobionidae > Pseudorasbora > Pseudorasbora parva. Next base: position 7,220,932 of record NC_090190.1, read on the forward strand.
GTATTCTTTTAATAGAGAGTTAGATAAAGATCAGTGTTCAGAATATTTTTGTAAAATTATAAAACACTTTACTGTCAAGTTTGATCAATGTAATCCGTCCTTTCTAAAAAAAATGTTTTTTTTTAATCATAATTGTTATTTACGCTTATGAGGAATACATTCTTAATTGTGAGATATTAATAAGCATAGCAGAATATAAAGTAGCTTATAAGAAATAAAGTAAAGTGTATAAAATTAAAACTTATGAAGTCAAAATGGCAAAGAACACAATGTTACATTTACCCTTTTTATTTATTTATTAATGTATTTATTTTACTCTCAGGTGGAAACCGTCTAATAAATGTAAAAGACACAATGACAATGTGTTTAAACCGTTGTGGCTTGCACATTTACAGAAAAAAGTGTACAAATACATTTATAAAACATTTTTTTGAAATCGTTCACAATTGTGTGCTTTGAACTGAGAGTGATGATGAACATACACATCATTTTATAAACAATTTATGCAGAAATAAGTTCTGCTCCAGTGTAATGAATGAGGTCCATCTGGTCAGATATGTGTACTTTTGCCTGCATTTCCCTGGTTGTGTTACTATTTACAGGAACACAATTTATTCCATGCTTTTTATGATTATAGATCTGGTTACCCACAACATTGCCGTGGGTGTTAATCATATAACATGATTTGCTATTTCTACCAAACTTCAAACAGACATGCACATACTGTATACAGCCCACTCTGATTTTCACACAAGTGTGTGCGTGTGTGTGTGTGTGTGTGTGTGTGTGTGTGTGTGTGTGTGTGTGTGTGTGTGTGTGTGTGTGTGTGTGTGTGTGTGTGTGGTCCTGGTAAATCCTACATTATGGGGATCAAATGTCTCCACAAAAATAATAATACCAGTAATGTTTGACTTTGTTGGGACTTTTTTTGGCCCTGGTAAACCATACATTATGGAGACATAATGTCTGCACAAAGATGGCAATATCTGAAATCCATGTGAGAACATTTTTCGGCCCCCATGAGACAATGTAAAAAGGCAGAACGTTTTCAGTGATGGGTAGGTTTAGCGTTAGGGAATATAATATACAGAATATAAATATCATTAAGTCCCCATAAAATATAAAAACCCAATGTGTGTGTGTGCCCCTGTTTATTGTGGGGATCAAGTGTCCCCATAAGGATAGTAAAACCTGAGATCACTTACAGTTACACTTTTCAAAAAGCTTATAAATCATACATGATGAGGTTTTTTGGAGAAAGTGAAAATGCAGAATGTTTCCTGTGATGGGTAGGTTTAGGGGCAGGGGCAGTGTAGGGGGATAGAATGTACAGTTTGTACGGTATAAAAACCATTATGTCTATTGAGAGTCCCCACAAAGACAGTGAAGCAGACTTACATGTGTGTGTGTGTGTGTATGTGTGTGTGTGTGCAGGTCGGTGTTCAAGTCACTGAATGGATGGTGCATCCTCACATGATTGATGACTTTCATTTGCTCAGGTTCAGGTGCCGTGTTCTGCTCCCCCTGGGTGCTGACAGCTTCTGCAGGGCTTTTAAGAGCCCACACCATAATTAAGACTGTAGCCAGTGCACCGGTCGGCCCGGCACACCACAGCTGCACTGCACACGCACATGCAAACACCGTCACAATGAACATACAGCCATCACTTAGTATAAGTGCTTCTCAGTGGGAGCCGAACACTCCTGCTTACCCTAAACTGGTTTTCCATTTGTAGAATTGAGTATTTTTTAAATATGAAACCACCGAAAGGTTGTTTGCCAATTGTCTGGCTCTGAACCGCAATCACGATTCACTGCTTAAATTATAGAGGGTGTCCAAGGACAAGCTTTGTTTTAGAGAGTGCTGACGGATGGCTCTCCAATGGACAAATTCATCTGCATTCAAATGTCAGAATTTGTGCAGCTTAAGCATTATTGCTTAAACCAGACATCTTGTTTAGTGCACACCTTGGAAATTGTATTTGTTTGTTTATTATTATATTCATTTAGATCATTTAGAAGCTTTCATCGCAAGACTTCTTATTAATGAAATGCAGTATGATTGTATTGCAGAACTGTATTGACATCCAATCTCAAAGACCTTTGAGTGAATCACAATCAATAGTAGCTTATTATATATTTAGAACTAAACCTTCCCGAGAGCTAAAACTAACCTACTTCAGATTCTCACTTTAATGAAGACGTTTTAAGATATGTATAATTTTTTATACTTTTTGTACAGCTCCGGCATACACACAAAACAAACATTCATCTGCATCTTAAATGTGACGAGTACTATGTCTGTATTCACAGTACACTGTAAACCCGAATAAGTTAAGCGAACGCCAAAAAATTTGATGTAAACGGTTAACATTTTTTTTTGATGTTGTTATGATGTTCCCAATTTTAAGTAAGCAGAACAATCTAGTTTTGAGTTTGTAGTACTCATGCATGTTAATTGCTCCTAACTTAAAGTACTGAGTTAGCTAACACATACATTTTTGATAGCATTTAGTTTAGTAAATTAAAAGAACAATATGTAAGAAATGTGTTTCAAATGACCCTGATATGTTACTAGACATTAATAAATAATGTTCATTTCAAATACTTATATCACTGAAAACAGTAGTCCAGCCAGGATATTGTCATCTAAATGTTGCTTTTGCCATGTGGTGTTTTCACCTGAAGCTCCGCCCTCCACCTATCGACCAATCACAAAGTCAGTAGTGTTTCTGCATCCGGGTTGCCAGATCTGCTCTAGTTAACACAGCTGCAGCTACAAACGTTCCTGCTGATCCTGCAGCCAATCTGGCAACCTCGAGTCAGGGGGGAGGGGGAGAGGGGATACACCGCTCTACAGTCACCTGGAGTACCAGTTTTGGCCACAATCTTACATACACTTCCTTTAACTTTTTATATTGAGTTCTTGAAAATCAAATGAGCTATTTACTTCACTGTAAACCCTAATCAGTTATCAGTTTTTTCTTCTTAAACCCCCCCCCCCCCCCCCCAAAAAAAAAACAATTTAAATGATTTTATTTAGTACTCATACATCTGTATTGTTATTAAAGGGGTACTTCAGCGCTGGGAAGATGAATCTGTATTTAAACTGGGTCATTAATGCAGTAGAAATGTGAAATTATTTTTGAATTTGGTGCCTTCTAGACTGAGAAAAGACAGAAAATGTATTTTTGTCCCATGGGGATGAAAGACTACAATTCCCAGAATGCTTCGCTGCCCTGTGCCATTCCCCAACGCCACCAACTTGATTACAGTGACTGAGTTAGAGACACTACAATTAAAAACTGAACGTGTCTGTTCAATATAATGAGTGAGTCACCGCGCGAGTCTCACAGCACTGAGCACTGACTGCAGTGATGAGAGCTGAGGTAATCGCGACTAACGTTACACTCTCGGCATACATTCACAACGCGAGTTCAGTTTGACGCGTTTCAGTTCATGCCTTTACAAGCTTAACTTTCATAGAAATTAATTTGAGAAGTTAGAAGACTTACATTGCACACCATAACTCCGTTTAAATGAGTGCCTGTAGCTGAGCTGAGCTCTCCCTGTGAGCTGAGTGTAATCTCCATCCCCCATGCGCGAGTTCAAAACATGCGGAAATGGCTCCCTCTGCTGGCTGTAGTCTTTAGCCTTTGGGCAAACATTCCTCCTATGATGCAAAAATCGTCAATTTGCATCATAGGAGGAATTTTTCCAGAAATAAAATGCATAAATCTCTTGTCTCAAGGAGATATGAGGGGGAAAAGTACAATAAATTGAATATACTCCAGGGTTTCTACTGATACAAAGCCATATGCTAATCGCTGAAGTAACCCTTTAACTTTAAATATTCGAGTCCACTAATTTATACATTTAACTTAACTTCATCAGGTTATCTTAACATTTTGCTAGCTAGAAATCGCGAAAAAAAATCCCAGCCCAGTTTCAGTTTACCTTTACATTTAATCATTTAGCAGACGCTTTTATAGAAAGCGACTTACAAAAAACGGGAGAGCAATAGAAGCAACGAAACAAACAAGGCCAACAACCTGTAAGAGCTGTAAGAAGTCTCAATTATTAGCACAGTACACAAATATATATATATATATATATATATATATATATATATATATATATATATATATATATATATATATATATATATATATATATATATATATAATATATTTTTTTTTATATAGCCATCTACAATAGCCACCTACAACAAAAACTCACGTATGCAAAATACCGAACACTGGATTTTGATAGCCATGATAACAACCCATTAGGACTAAGGCTGTTGCCGTTGTCGTTAATGCAGATTCAGTGGCCCAATGGGTTGGTTTTGTATGGTATTCTAGCTAAATGCGCAGCAATAGCCATCTACAACAAAAACTCACGTACGCAAAATACAGAACACTGGATTTTGATAGCCATGATAATGTTCAGTTAAACTTAACACTCTAAATGAACGGAAATGAGTTCAAACAACTCAAAACAATGAAACAGTTCAGTTTACTTAAAATATGTCAGTGCTGTGACCTCAAAAGAAAAAGTACGTTCTAAATACTCATAACAGTCCATTTAACTGAACTCGTTTGTTTAATTTATGTTTGTCATACTTAAACCAATTATTTGTTTTGAGCATTTTGGTTTACAATGTTCTCTTAGAAGTGTGGGTAACAAAAATTACCCAAATGGCCTACTTCTTCCGGTGATATTCTGAAGTGTGCATACGATGGAGACTTTACTATCCAATGAGCCCACAGGATAGAGGATTTATGAATGGCAGAGAAGCAACTGACACTGCTAGCTCACATGATAATAACAAGATGGCGAATGTAGTACTTCCAGATCATATTCATACAACATAGAATTTACTTTTTTAGAATTTGCAAAGTAAGTACTTATGCAAATAAGTACCTACTCCAGAGAGTATGTGATTTCAGATACAGCCAGTGTGTCCAGAATTGAGTGATTAGACTGCCTACTTTGGAGGAGTCCTCTGCCTTTGAGATGAATAAAAATGCTAACGGACAGCTTTCTCCGAGTTTCATAGATGCAGAATGCTTTCTAATCTTGTGGGACTCAGACAGATACACTTGATGTGATATGCTGCTGTGTTGTTTTTATGAAGAGTTTCACAATTCAACACACGAGGGTGCCGCCATCTGCTCATCAACATGTCAAATACTCATGAGGCCATAAAACAGATTCAGAGCTTTAAATATTTGACACATGCTTCATTTCACGAGTGACTTCACTCTCATGACATTGACTGAACACTCACGCAACACTACGCTTACAAACCTCTGCATCGCGCCGGGCCCTGAAATATATACACTCATATATAAACTCAATATCTCAAACACATCCACCAGCTCTGCGAGTGTGTGCATGTGTAAGTGAAGATCAATGGTGTGATGATGTGAGCTGATGTTTCATATGGGACGAAAAAATCATGTATCAAAAAGCACTGCAGCATGTAGCACTTCCAAAGGCCTGTAAAAAAATGAGCATTGCATAACGTGTTCTCATACAGTTCTACAGAGCTGTGATTGAAAGTGTCATCTTCTGACATCTGTCACTGGCTCTGCTAATGGACACACCAGGAGGGTAAATTGATAGGATAGTGTTATATATACTTATCTGTTGTTTATTTTTTATTTTTTTATTTTTTTGTCTAACAATATACTATTTTTCCCCCCCTAGAAATTAATCTTTTGAATAAGCAAAGTCACATTAAATAGATCAAAATAAGCAGTAAAGACACTTATTTTAAAAGTGTATTATAAAAAATCACATTCTGAAAATTCTATTTAAAAAAAAAAAAGAATGCTGATCTTTTGAACGTTTTATTAAGGGGGGGGGGGGGATCTGCTGTTTCATGCATACTGAGCTTTTTACACTGTTAAAGACTTTGGTTCCCATCCTAAACATAGACAAAGTTTCAAAAACTAATGTTGGACATTTGATGGAGTATTTCTGTGTCAAAAATACTCCTTCCGGTTTCTCACAAGTTTCGGAGAGTTTTTTTCGAGTATGGGTCGGCTTGACGTTGACAGAGTGGAAGGTCCTTGTATGGGCCGTACGGGCTCTTCTCCCGGTAGGGTGCGCGCGCGTGTGTGACTAGAGCGAGAGAGAGGAAATGCACGCCCATAAACACTGCTCTCACGGTGCAGATCCACTCATCCGTGAACACTTCTGACGCGCCCTATGGTCGCGCCGCGCTCCACTTTATTCCAATGGGTGACATCAAGCGACTACAACGCTTCAGCACAGCATTCCGGGAAGGCAGCGCTGCATTTGAAAAGATTTGAACGCAGAAGTCACTGCTGTCACAGGACTTCACCAAATCAACAGTTACCAAAGAAGTGTGTTTTTGATGGAGCGGTCCCAACAATAAAGGTTCGGTTCTGCTTTGGAAACAGCCGGTGAGTAAAACTGCTTCAAATGTCTATGCTGTTGGCTATCGTCGCGTAAGTAAACATCAGTAAACGACACGCTTGTGTATAACGTTAGTTAATTTATCAATGGAGCATGCGATCTATGGTGTGTGTTTAAATACATTTGTTTAGCTGACCACTATAGGTGTCAGTTTATTGTAAAACCACCCAAACATAAACCTAGCATTCTCACAAAGTGTGCTTCGTCATTCAAATACGCTAACGTTACTCCATTGTTGTTCTATGTATAACGTTACACTAGTCTGACGTGCAAAACCGTTTTGCTTGCTACTGCTAAGGTTTAGTCGCATACAATAGTCCATAAACTGAATCATGTCCTCATTAACCATGAGTAAACACACACAAATGTTGACAGGACACTAAATACAGTCCATACCACAGAGACGGACGTCCTGCTGTTGCTGTTTCTCCTGTTCAATTTATTTCAGCCTGCGGATCTGATTCTGGATCATATCTGTATTAACATATCTGTAAATATCTGGTAGCGTTTTCTTCTCCACGCTTGAGGACATCATCGCTTTGTGCGCCCTCGTCATTCTTTAGCTCCGCCCACTCGATACGCCTCCAGCCGCTCGTTTTTTTCCGGAAAGACTTGGTACAGCCTATATTTCTTTTATAAATATAATAAAACTAAAGACTTTTTGGAGATATGAAGGATGCAATACTACTCTATAGGTACTCAAGATTGACATGAGATTGACTGAAACTGAGTGTTTCACCCCCCCCCCCCCCCCCTTTAAAGAATCCAAAAAAGCTGTATCACAGTTTCCAACAAACAAACAGGCAAACAAATAAATAAATAAAAACATCAACATTTTCAATATTAATAAGAAGAAGAAATGTTTCTAGAGTAGCAAATAATCATGTTAGAATGACTTCTGAAGGATACATTTTTGACTGGTACTACATTCTAAAAATGGCTGGGTTAAAAACAACCCAATTGGTAACCCAGCGCTGGGTAAATATTGTACAGAACACATGCTGGGTTAAATTAACCCAGTGGCATTTTAACCCAGCAGGCTGGGCTGTTGAGAAAACCCAAAATGTAGTAAATTTTTACCATTAATTTGCTATTCTGGGTTATTCTTATCATTTCTACTGTGCATTAGCCTACTGTAAAACTAGACAATCATGAAAGAACAAATGAAGAATGCATGTTTAGACTGTTAAAACAAAATTTTTGAATGCTTGTCAATTGATACGAGAAACTAATGTCTTAAAATTGGCAACAATGACAACTCCAAACCTAATATATTCTGTTAATTTCTTCACGTTAAACCAAACTTTTATTTTGACGGGTTGCCGCAACCTTTGAGTGTCTGTGTTCATGATATGACAGTTTTCTCAAATGAAACAGTACATTTTCACTAAGTGATGTTTTATGCATTCATGTCCTCAAATAGTGACAAGGCAGAGGCTAAAAAGACAGCGAGCGAGTGTCACGTGCCCCCTGCCATTCACACAGAGAAGCAAAACATGCAAGAGTAATATTTAAATAGTATTTCACGAGTTCACACTTACATCAAATTAAATAGAGTAAAGATTATGTGTATTTCGCGTGCTGTCCAGGGGAGGGCTCCGGGCTCGGAATTGTGAGAGGGAGGGGGAGGTTTTGAGCTTTCGTAAGGGGATCATGGTTCTGTGTAAATAATCACAAACTGTATTAATCTATCGTCTCACATACCTAAACTAACTATGCGTCAGTAATGTTACATGGCATCGGATTCTGAGGTAAAACTTTTGTCAACGTCATTTATAGTTAACGTCATGTAAACTTAAGAATTGTTGCCACGAAGACAACAACCCTATAATTATGCTAATTAAAATGATTGTTAATGAAAACCTTATCTTAAAACATCTGCAACCAGTGTCTTTGCCTCTTGCTTTGTCCTTTCAGTTTGGGAGCGAATTTAAACATCAAGGCGGGAATATTATTCTCAGGGAAGCACATGAAAAAAACAAGCGCTGGTAGAATTAACCAATCATTGCGATTGGCGATATGGTTGAAATTACCCAACAGTCTCAACCCAGCATTTTTGGTTAAAAAACAACCCAGCATTATTTAGAGTGTATATACTATATAATAACAAAACAACATAAATATTAATCATGTCTTGCCCAGGGCACCACAATCACCAAAACATTTCCATAGAATGTATTACACCAATTGCTGTAAGTTTCCCAACGGACTAAGATCACACGGAACGCGTTTTTGCAGCGAGAAGCGGCTTTTTTGAATGGATTTCGGTTGGCAGAGAGCGTTATGTGTGCTGCTTATGTGCCCTGGGCGCCTCGCGTTTAAACCGCTTGCTGCGCCTCGCGTTTTTGAAGGAGTGCTCAAAGCGCATGAAGTTGAAAAAAAGTCAACTCTGAGCGGAAGTGTTAATTGAATATCATCTAGGTTAGATCTGCTCATTTATCGGACCACCATTCTAAGAATGCGGACTGGAAGTGGAGCCAACCCTTTTCACACAAGCTTTCATAATATGCAGTGGAAAGCTCTGCTTCTGACTCAATCAGGCTAACATTTCCTGCCCAGCATCAAGAGAGCTGTAGACGTGGCTTGAGGAACATGAACTCGACCTCTGCAACTCATCGGCTTGAAGATGAGCCACAGAATCATTTCATTTAGGGCTGGTAACAGAGACGCCCCCGTTCCCACTTCTCTCCTTTATACTGAAATCAACCTGTTGCTAAGTAACACTCATATTCATGAAGTCCTGTGAGCGTGTCTGCCCATGTTTGATGAATCTGTCAGCAACATGGATCTACCCTCCCATTTGCAGATGGGTTGTGGAGAGAGAGTATGAATATTAACAAATCTTGATTGCATGTTCATCAAATCAAAAATGAAAAACAACACAAAGCGACAGAAACTTGAGTGTACACTGTTAAAAATTATTCATCATTATGAAACTAACATCGTTCCAGTATTTTCATCCATTTGACTGATCACAATAATTTCTGGCATTTCTAATTTACTCATATTTTCTTTACTCATATTGTATATGTACTTTTCATATCACATGTACTTTACTCATATTTTCAGAGTTTTACCTTTCAGAGTGCTGGAATTAACTTTTACAGTAATGTTTTAACTGCTGTTTTCAATGTGGTATATGAAAATTATCCGGTAACACTTTATTTTAAGGTGCTTACATGGTACTACATGTACTTGATATATAGTAATAACAGTAAATTATGCATAATTACAAGTATTTAACCGTAACCCTAACCATAACTATACAGGAAATGAATATTACTCTGTACTAATTTGATTCATTAATGTGTAACTGTCACCTTAAATTAAAGTTCAACCAATTATCCTATTTTTCACGTGAACACAACCTCTTTAGCATTTAAAAAAAAAGGAAATATTTAAATGAAAATATTCTGAAGCATAAATATAGGATTAGCACACTGTACAGAAATGCAACCTACTTTGACTTTTGTGCTAAATATGTTTAATAAAAGTTATTTAAAAATAATTTAGATGGAATTGCCTCCAAAATGCAAGTAAAAGTATTCATGATTTGAGCACCATAGGGTGAAATAGATTAACTAACGTTTTGTGTTCATTATAATTCAGAAAATGACTATATATATAAACTATTTAATGCGTGGAAGAGTGCTGTTGTACTACAATAAATAAGTGTTGATTTTTTGCAGAGTGCTGTGAATGGTGAAGTTTATCTATTGCACTATGAAAGATGAAATGAGAAACAGATTTGAATATGGAGAAAGATCCATCTTCAGTATGTCTATGGGGAGGGGGTTTGTTTAGAGGTGACAGGGGTCAGCTGTGTGTCTTTCCCAAACCACTGAAGAAGAACTAATGAGTGTGTAATAGCTCTCCATCAGCACATATGCATACACACACACACACACACACACACACACACACACACACACACACACACACACACACACACACACACACACACACACACACAAAGGTAGGGTAGGCAATTTCTGAGAGGCTAGCAATAGCAAGCTATGAGATCCAGCTCTCCAAAGCCACACCTCCTCTAAAACACGTGTGTGTGTGTGTGTGTATATATATATATATATATATATATATATATGTATATATATATATATATATATATATATATATATATATATATATATATATATATATATATATATATATATTTATATATATTTATTTATTTATTTATATATTTATATAAAGTGGTATTACAACAAAGTGGAAGCAATTGGGAACAAAAGCAACTTGTAAAATACATGTAAAATCACAAAGCGGGGTCAGTGCATGCTGAGGTGCACAGTGTGCAAGAGTCAACAACTTTTTGCAGATTCTATAGCTACAGATCTCCAAACTTCATGTGGCCTTCAGATTAGCTCAAGAACAGTGCCTAGAGAGTTTCATTGAATGGGTTTCCATGGCCAAGCAGCTGCATTCAATCCTTCGGAGGCAGTGGTGTAAAGGACGCCACCACTGGACTCTAGAGCAGTGAAGACTTGTTTTCTGGAGTGACAAATCACACTTCTCTGTCTGGCAATCTGATGCTTGAGTCTGGGTTTGGCAGTTGCCAATAGTTGACTGCATTGTGCCAAAGGTAAAGTTTGGTGGAGGGTGGGGTTATATTGTGCGGTTGTTTTTCAGTGGATTAGTTAGTTCCAGTGTAAGGAACTCTTAATGCTCCTGCATAGCAAGACATTTTGGACAATTTCATGCTCCCAATTTTGTGGGAACAACTTGGGGAAGGCCCTTTCCTGTTCCAACATGACTGTGCACCAGTACACAAAGCAAGGTCCAGAAAGACATGGATGATCGAGTTTGGTGTGGAGGAACTTGACTGGCCTTTACAGAGTCCTGAACCAGAACCATAAGTCCTCAACCAGATAGAACACTGCTGGGATGAATTAAAGCAGAGACTGTGAGCCAGGCCTTCTTGTTTAACATCAGCGTCGGACCTCACAAATATGCTTCTAGAAGAATTGTCGAAAATTCCCATAAACACACTTCTTAACCTTGTGGAAAGCCTTCCCAGAAGAGTTGAAGCTGTTAAAGCTGCAAAGGGTGGCTCAGCTCTTTTATATATCCAACTCTATTGATTCCTATCAGGATGTGAAGAGAAAGTGTGGAAAAATTCCCTATCTTTAAGACACCTAGCAAAGAATATCAATTTGTATAAATAAAAAAGACTAAAATGTCTTCTTTTTTTTTTTTTTACAGGAATATGATTACATTTCTAAAATGTGCATACACACAGATTTCAACTGTGTATGTAGGCTAAAATCCACAACAAAGTTCATATGTATAACAACGTTGACGTGGAAAAGTGCTAAAGCATACACACTTTACCTTGTTGCAGAGAGTTGGAAAACTGTACTTAGGTAAATCTAAGCAGTTCTTGATTTGGTATATGTTGACTGGTTCTTTTATATGTTATAGGCAGGTGTATATAACTCCTCTTATATAAAGTTGGCGTTTACAAGACGGAGGTCTGAAATGATTTAGGTGCACACAATTTCAAGATCATTTGTGATTTTTATATATAATAATCTTGAAATTCTGTCACATTGAAATTTCACCTGGAAAAGAGGAGTATGCATGTTTTTTTGTGCATGTTCATTCTCTGAATCACACACATGCACTTTTGAGAAATTATCAAAATGCCGCTATATGTTCAGATCTAGACCTCTGAGAATAGAGAACTGCTGTGTTTTAGAGAAATTTCTGCTAAAAGGGCCACACTTGGCTAAAAACCTTTGAGTCTTAATAGTGTGTGAGTTGGGAGAGTGATCGGTGATGTAATGTCATATAAAAAAGTGTTTAATTTTTAGTGTGCACTAAGTGTTTTATGAGATTTGCCCACAGGCTTTTTACCTTTACTGCCCCTAGATGATGCCAGGAGATCAGTGGATCTAAATGCTGCACTGTGCCACTCAAAACAGCTCCCATTACTGCTGTCAGAGAGGACATGCTTAATGTATGTTAATGGAAGATTAGCCGACAGTGAGTGGGCTGAGGATATGCATGTATATGTAGGAATGCGTGTCTCTGCTTTATAGAAGAATTAGTTGAGCATTAGAACCAGTTGAAGTGCACGTTTGCACACACACACACGCATGGTACGTGTTGATCCATCTGCCATCGGGAGGGTTTAAACACATATGTCATCCTGCAACGAGGTTGCTGGCAGCTCATTGCGTTCTAAATGATGCGACTCAATCTGTCAAAGCCCAGACCTACAATTCATTAGGTCAGGCAGAAGCACACACACATTTTGGATGGGGGTTGTTCATGCTCGAATGGTCCTGGAATGTACTTTACACAAAGATCTGACAGGTGTGGCGCTCATCACAAACAGCATCTTCCATCATATCTCAAGTAGATCCCTCTATTGCCACCCTCTCTTCTAAGACAGAAGTTGCGTTTAACTCCATTTATATTTGTGAACTTCCCTCAGCACTTTCCCTCTGTGGAATCTCTGCCACAATTTTGAAGTTTTCAGCTTCGTCAAGTGGACAAGGAAATAAAGCTGACCGAAAAACATTCATATCGAGATTGCGATAAAACATGTCAATGAAAATTATAATCTCTGGACAGTTTTAGATTATGCAGCAGAAATAAACACGATGACAGCCAATCAGTGCGGGAAATGATAACTGCATCGGGTTGAAACTAGCAAAAAACTAGTTGCGTCTGCCGTTGAATTGTGCCAGGTATATGAGATAGGGCCCTGCATGGAGTTAATAAGGGCTCTACAATACACGCAACATGTTTTTTGCTAGTTTCAGTCTGGTTCTCATTTTCACATCTAGCACCCTCTTGTTTAAATAGCAAATGCATTTGCGTCTATTTGTGTGCCCATGGACGTGCTGGTCTGAAAACAAAATCTGTTCAGGCACATTGATGGCATCTTGCTATTTCGAGGAGAACTGAAAACGACTGCTCCATTAACCAACTGAAACCTGGTTTAAAGTCAATGGCACAATATTTTTTGCCTTATTAAAGTGTGCGTTATTAATATGCGCTGATAGACGGATCCACAACGTGCATACACTCTGCTTATTACACACATATGGGACATGCAGCAGCACACAAACATTTTCAAATATTAAAAATAAAATGATTCCTCTCTGGAGAAGCGTTCAGTCTTTCCACTCGCAAATTCCGCTGAATCCACCATGGTGTAAGCTCAGCTGGCTTTTAAAGGGGTCTAGGAGATGAGACTCTGAATTGTTTATTGAACATTACGCTCCAAAACACACCCATGACTCAATAAGAGACTAGGGACAACCCATTTCAACCATGTGCCTGTGTAACCCCTTCTGTTCGAACCGGGACTCGAACCCAGGTCCGCCGGCATGAGAGTCGGACGCTCTAACAAGGAAGCTAAAGGCTGCAACCTCTACTGTCGGTCGCTAGAGCGTCTCTTGAGGTCAGAGGAATGAGGTTTACTCGTACAGCAACTACTACCAGCTGGCCTCTGTTACACTCACCCCCCTAAACCTCAGTCCCACCCGGGTCACGGCACCAATGCAACGCCTTTCTGTTCGGACCGGGACTTGAACCTGGGTCTGCCGGCATGAGAGTCGGACGCTCTAACAAGGAAGCTAAAGGCCGCAACCTCTAGCGTTGGTCGCTAGAGCGTCTCTTGAGGTCAGAGGAGTGAGGTTTACTCGCACAGCAACTACTACCAGCTGGCCTCTGTTACACCTGGCTGCCATCAAATACACACTGAAACTAAAACTCTGTAAGATCTTCGACAAACCGTCAAAATCAGTTTGGTTTAACTTCAATAATTATGACAAAAAATATCACTAGTGTATACTTAAAGGTACTTCTCAAAGTAATAATAATAATAAAGAATATTTCTAAGGAATATCATACAACCAAGATACTTTATCATCAATGTTTTAAATTTATATAGCATGTTGTGCAGTATCTTATTTGACAAAATAAAATAAAATAAATAAATGCAATGTTTTGTTGTAAATTATATTATACAATATTTTCATTTTTTATTTCGGTTTATATTTTGTATGATATTTTCAGTTTTCATTTTATTATTAAATTGTTAACATTCATATAAATTTGTATTAAATCACAAAACGCAGAATTTAGGGAAAAAATGAATGCATTTCACAGGGACAAATGAATCAACAAGTTTACATATTTACATTAATTCTGAATGAATATTGTGATAAATAGCAACATCGTATGGTATGAGAAAAAATAGTGTGATGATATTTCACAATATTACTGTTTTACTGTAATATTTACTGCCAGCTTTATAGTGATCACAAGAAATTTCTTGAAAAAGAAACATTAAAAAGGGTCTTTCAGGCCCCATTTCGTACCCTATTGATAAAAGGTACCATAAACGCGCGCAGTCATAAGCATATGCCATTAATAGTGTGTCCTACATGAGCAGCTCATCCAGTATGACTCAAATCGCTGTCGCATTAGGACTTGTATTGTATAATAAATATCAGTTGTCAGAATCTCTGAATCGAGTGTGTTCTTATAAAAGGATGGTCTGCAGTTAATGATGCTGTTGAGGTCTGAGTTTGGTCTGTAGCTGTGATTTGTGTCAGAGCAGTAGCCTAAAGACACATTCAGGCTTCATAATGAGCATCGGCCAATGAGCACTGCTTCAAAAACAAGTGAGAAAAGAGGTGTTGGATTTATTGGCCATTCAGCTAATTAAATAGATGGAGATATATGGATGAAGGAGAGCGTGCGTGAAGAGCAGCTCAGAAAGTGTTAGCGTGTTTGGAGGAGGGATATAGTTAGGAGTAATACTCTTGTGAGGATAATAAATCTCTGTCGCTTCCTCTGTTCTGCACAGACACATTCACATGTCCGTGTGTGTTTTTTTGTGACGGTGAGAGGGAAGAATGCTAGTAATTGGCTATACACTCCAACATTATTTCCATTTTTTTATTTGTATTTTTTCAAATCTTGTAAGTTTTCGAAATTCTTTCTTTGTCACTTCTAAGCACTTTTTTTGGTTTCCTTCTCTCTCACAAACACATACACACTTGACAATTCCCCCAATAACTAGAAATGACCAAAAAACAAACCCCCCAAAAAAAAAAACACCCTATTTGTTGTTCGGATGACAAAAAGTTTGAAAAACATAAATGATGCACGGAAGAAGGCACGCAGGTGGTTATTATTATTATTATTAGATTACAAATATTATAAAATTAATATTTTGTTCAAAATTTTGGGGTTTGTATGATTTTTTTAAGTTTTTTTTTATAAATTTGTAGATTTACCAAGTATGCATTTTGTTTGCGCTGTCAGTCAAAAGTTTGTGGTCAGTGTATATATATATATATATATATATATATATATATATATATACAATTTTTAGAATTTTTTTTTTTTTCCTTTCTATACTTTTTAATATATGATTCCACTTTGAAATGTCCAATAATACTTTTTCTTAGCGTATAAGTACACTAGGGCCCTATAGAGAAACAGTTTACAAAACAAAACCAAAATTCCTTCCCTCAGACACAATCACATTCTCTCGCCCTATTCTCCCGTGTCACCATATCTTTCCCAAAATTGAGTCTGTGTGTTATTTGTCTGTTGAGAACAGTGCACCCAGGTGGTGTATCTGTGGATATTATCCTGCGAATGGTCTAGTCTAATTACTTTCTGAATACCCTGGCAGTCCAGTTTGTTTATTTTTGATTTGCTCTACTAGTTCTGCCTGATTGATTCCAAGGTCAGGCGACTTCCAGAGATACTTAGACCTTCCCAGCTAAACGGGCTCATCATCTCTCGTCTCAACCAGCGCTGTTGAAATGCATAAAAGCGAGTCCAGTCGAGGCGGGGAAAGAAATGTGTAAATTGTTAATCAGCGTAAACAGGCGCCAAAGTCACCGTGCCAGCACAAAAATTCCTTCAGTCTCATTATTGCTTAATGTGTTCTCCGAGAGATGCGCCTGTCTTGTCCATTGTTTCTTTGTTAACAACTAATTTCTAAAGAGGAGTAATTCGCTTCTGTTTATACACTGTTGATTTAACCTGGGAGCCCTCTTGTTTATTTGCGATGTTGTCTCTACAAATGTAATTCATTGTAGTTGTTAGGCTGAAAAAGGCCTCCTTCTGTCAAATCTACTCTTGAGTTTGAATTATTGTAAGTGATTGTGTCATCTGACTAGAGTTGTGCTCACCCCAGTGCAGGCATTTGAAAAAGTCCAAATATTTCAGCCAGATGTTAATGATATTAAAACTGATGCTACTGGCACTGTTATTGCCATTGACTGACCAAATTAATGGCATAAGTCATAAAAAAAAAATTACATCAGCATTTGAAAATCACATTTCATTGGTTCAGACTCATAGAATTTGCTATGAATATTCATAAAGTTGCAATGTTACGCTTTACACCAATACCAAACTTGTGCTAAGAAGCGAAAAAATGCATTTTCACGGAGAAAGGAAAGGTGCTTTCAGAAAACATAGAAATGAAGATACTGTTAGATGTTTAACTCTTTCCCTGTCAGCGTTTAAAAAATAAATAAAAATTGGCATCATTTTAAGCAAAATTTAATAGCCCATAGAATATTTTGTTTTAAGAATATCAAAATAAAAAGCTGACCCTCTTCTTTTAAACAAAACAAAAAAAAAACTGTTTTATTCTAGCTTCATGTATTCCTTTTTTATCAGCACTTGAATATGGGTAAGTTTCATAAAAAAAAGCAACATTTTGAACAAAAAGCTGAGAAAATCACGTTTTTGTGAAAGATTCAGAGCGATGATCAAACACAGATGGAGAAGATCGAGTCCATCAGCAGTCCTAATGCTTACACTGTCCTGTAGCTCGTCTTGGGTCCACATTTCATTCACTAACATTAGGCAGTTTTGATAAATATGATGTTTAATGTTGATGATCATGTTATTTTTCATATGAATATGCTTACATAAGATTACATAAGTGACAGCTGAATACTTTTATTAACAGAAAACTTATCTTTGTTCTATAGTGCAACAGAGTTAGTCTTATTTTTTATCTCGTGTTTTCTTGATTTACCACAAGTAACATGTTTGTATCATGTTATTTTGTAAAGTGGCTAACATATAAAAATCAGGAAAAGTTTGCAGTGCTTGCATAATTATGTTGATATTCTGATCATGTGTTTTTTTCTCCCCCCAGGCATATTTGACCAATTTTAAACCACATTAATCTTAATAACAATTAAGATTAATTTTAATTCACAATTGATTTTGTATTTAATCATTTATAAGTGATATGTAATTGTTAAGTAAGGCTAGAGTGAAAAACGCCTTATATTCAGGTATCAGGTCCTTGAAATATGACCCACACTTAATAAGAATCACAAGCTGAAGTGTTGTGAAATACCTGAACAATACAACAAAACATTCTAGGGGCAATCACATATTTGTGAAAATTATCAAAAACGCTGTCAACATTTTTCAGTGGAAAAGAGTTCAATGCATGCCATTTAGCAACACAACCATCCAGCTTTTATTAAAATATCCTAATATCAATCTGAAATGTGCAATAAGTGTTTCATCCCAGCCACCGAGATAATACATATAGTTACTTTATTACAGTGTTCAACGCGCTCAAATATATCTTTCATATTATTGTTTTGACCACATAAATTTGTTTTAATTCATACATAAAATGACCTGCATGATTATTCATTTAGAATTTGAAATTTTAGTTTATAAAGTTTTACATATTCCTAAACACACTGCTTCGCTGCAGCCATGTGGAGTACATTTATGGTGGATGGATGCACTTTTTTGGGCTTCAAAATATCAACACCCATTCACTGCTATTATAATGCTTGGAAGAGCAAGGACATTTTTTAATATATCTCTGATTGTGTTCGTCTGAAAGAAGAAAGTCATATAGACTAGGATTGCTTGAGAGTGAGAGAATCATGGGGTAATTTTCATTTTTGGATGACACAATCCAATAACAGCTTTGTAGAAACTAGTAATGACTTAGTCTATTTTGGGTGACTTCTCTAACACCAGTAGCCACACGTCGTCATACTCAGATTCTAGTCAGAGTCTGACACAGCATTGGACTGTAATTATGGGGTATGTTTCAGCCGAACCAGCAAAGAAAATTCCTATCAATGTATGTTGAGCTAAGCATAGCTGTCAAAAGAGCTCAACTGCATGAACACTGGAAGAAGTAAAAGATGATGTGTGTAAATGATTTTTGCTGGTGATGTAAAAAGAATTTAAGGATACACAGAGGACTTACCAACATGATCATCCTTTCTGAGAGAAATAGTAAAGGTGAATGCATATACGAATAAATTCTCAGAAGTGCTCTTTGGTGATGTGAATGATTGTTACTGTTGATGATATGTCTAACATCATATAAAGGCCGCCCTGACAATTTGATTGGTCCAAACAGCTCTGGTTTGACCATAGTTGCTTCACAACATATCAAGTTCTAAGTTCGGCTGGCATCCAGGCTATAACACCAATGCAGCCAGTCAACCTAAAATTTTAATCATTTTTGGGTCGTTTCTCAATCCCAGTCCTCCCCCTCTGCCAGTCCTCTCCCCTCTACAATGTCCTATTTAATAAAGGCAAATAAGCCATAAATAATGAAAAACAGAATACAGATGAAGGACGTCAACAAGGAACACTGGCAAGTCCAGAGAGCAGGAAAGCAAACTAACAACTACAGAAGTCACACTGGCACCTTCCCAGAACTGTCGGTTAAGAGGCTGTTAATGATTCACACGTTTCTTGTGGACTCTTGGCTGAACCCTTCAACACTTCGTTCCCCACAGGGACTGCAGATGGTGTAGGCTACGGTAGCACACAGCACAATAGCCACATGTCAATGTGTTGATCAAATCTCCCTCTGAAACAGATGTATCTCTCACACTCTACAGGAGAAACTGAACATGTCAGTAGGGGAGCGAGCGCAGGGTTAGTTGAAACACGTATGGTTTAAAACTTTCCACACATGACCGAAACTTATCAACTTATCCCCATAACATAATCTTGGGACAATATCTTGGGACAATATCACTAAACATTTATCCATAGCAAAAGTAAGTTTCTTACATTTATTTTTCATCTCTGTTTGTGTTTATTTAAAATAAGACAAATCTATTATATCTGTTATTTAAGAGTTGAGATTGTTCTTTAAAGGTGTCAAGAACTGGCTTTTAAAAAATTGTTATACTGTTGAATCAACTAAAGGTCAACTAATGACGTTTGTGTGGTTTTTACATTCAAAAACACATAATTAATAAGTAATAGACTATTTTCTACAATAGGTTTTGAGGCTCTCCCCAAATGCTGGGTTTTGATGGGCGTGACACACTGGAGACTTGGAAGTAAACGCCCACGGCTAGGATTGGAGAAGATTTGCATGTTTAATGAGCTTAAGTTCCCCTGTCAGTTCACACGACGGAGAGATTGATTTGAAAGCGGCAACCGGAATGATTCTTTTGATCACAGGGCTTGTACACGTCTTTATCAAACAAACACAAGAATTTATCTCTCATCCACCCGCGATTGATTGGAATATTATTTTTGAATTACTTGGCCTGCCCGATTAGTGGATTTTTAAGCGCGAACCCAGATCAAGAAAGGAATATTATTTCACTATTTGATATTTACTGGCCTGCCAACGGGCGTACGTTTTGTTAGCCCATCTGGAAAACACACAGCCCGGGACTACTATATAAAAAAGTTGTTTTGCTCACATAAGTGTGTTGCACCATTCCTGTCGGATCCAATATAGAAGGCACAGCATTGTGTCTGCAAATCCAGCTCGACATGAGACTTGTTTACAAACGATTCCGGAGTGAAATGAAGCCAACACGTACATGTCTTCCCCACATGAGCTTGAACTTCATAAAAAATATCACACATTCCTAACATTAGAATCCGAAGGAAACTTTTGCAGCACATTTGTTCTTCCACAACCAGGAATAGCGCAATATTCTGCCATCTTCTCCGGCATGTTTATTGTTGCTGGCTAGCGCGAACAGCTCCATGAGTCGCTGGGCGGGGCTACTGAAGACGTGCTTCGCCACACGATGACTTCAAGATGTGCACACGATCGTTTTCTGGGCCTGGTGTCTATAAAAGCTTTTCTTTGACTAACAAGGAAGTTTTCAGATCTGAAACTTACAGGATATTCTTATATTACCATGACCTGTTATGTATCAAAAGCTCAAGGGAAAGTTGATTTCTCAATTCATCACCCCTTTAATGCTGATCTAACCACCAGAAGGCATGAGCCACGGTTGAATTTTGCATTGTAACTGTGTTACAATGAGCCCCTATTAGAACTATTCTATATTTTTATTAATTATTTTAAGAAACCATGAGAAAATGGTGAAAATGAGACAATGTTTAGAAATTATTCATTATTAGTATGTTTTAAACTATGCTGTATTAACCATGTGTTTGTTGTCAAACTTAAATATATATATATAAAAAAAAGTTTTAATGATTCAAATATGCCATTATTTTATTTAAAAAAGGTTAATGGTTGTATTTTATTGATTAAATATTTTAGTTTGTCTTGGATATTTTTTTGATTATATCAGGTAACATTTTAATGGAACAAAACCACATAACTTTACTAGATATATATGAAATTAATGTGAAAAAAATAAATACTCTGATCCCTATATGGATTTACACAAACTGAGAGAGTCAAAAAGTGTTAGGTTGTGCCCCACTCCACTTCAAATGTTAAAGACAGGAAACATTCTCAAAATGTAAATGTGTGAGTCTATTGCCTGTCTCCGTCCCCTAGTATTCTTCAGACAAAACATCTGCAAATGTCAGCTTAACTCTGCTTCTGTCAAGGTTGCTCACTATACATCACACTGACAAAACATCAACTGAAAACTTGCCTGCGCTGTCTTGTAAAAATGCTGAAAGATGTTGTATTTAAATGTGCTAACAATCTGGTTCTGTCTGTGAGTCTTGGCTGTCAGTCAGGGGCAAATCATAGCACCTGTTTAGAGGAAAACCTACACTATTGTAGGAATCTCTAATGAAGTCACAAGAGTGTGATGTTTGGCAGCACATATGTCAAAACCTGTTCATACCATTTAGCATGATATAAAAAAAAAACAAAGTAAAAAAGAGAAGAAGTTAATTTTACATTTTGATGAAACTCCTTTAAAAAAAATAATTGTCACCTTAGTGTGATGGGTCAACCACCACGCCCATTCAATGGTCACAGTCTCCAAAATCCTAACCAGCCACACCTGATCCACTAATCCTCCGCCCTATATTTACACACTCATTCCTCTCCTTTATCATCTCCCGTGTGGAATAGGACTCTTTACCTGTGTTACTTACCTGGGTCTGTATTCACAAAAGTAGCTTCTGGCTTGCTGGTTTAGAAAAACGTACAAATAATAAGCGTGCCAGTTCTAATTCTAGAACTCCTAAATGTTTGCTCTAATAGTATTTCACAAAGCATTTTAGCACTAATACTAGCTCCTAAATCCATGAAATGCTAGGAGTAGTCAAGAGGACTCCTAAGTCACTAAGACCAAATCACTAAACAATCCTAATGGATATTGCCGCATTCCACCCAAAGACACTATAAAGCACTGAGGCAATAGAGATAATACATGTATCTTTAATTAAAAAAAGAAAAGTCAGATTATCTGTGGCAGTTGTTTTTACGAGTTGACACTTACAAATGATTGACTAAAGTAAAACAATATAAGCGTATTTGACATCTTGTCCGAAGCGATCGAGGGTTCTGAGCTTGGAAAAACCCAGAGTTCTGCCTCGTATCGCAGATCGAGAGTGAGGAACGGGGTGGCGGAGGGATGCAGAAAACTGTGGAGGAAACTAACGTTAGGTGCGCCGGATCTCGGCTGTGTATATACCACCTCTCGCACTGATTAGATAGACAGTTTGAATGTGCTCCTCATGAAAAATAATTTTCTCTTGAATTCTGCAATCTCTAGAGATGCACACATGTTACAGTCTGATAATTAGCTGAACATACCAGATTAATTAGTGCCTACTTTTTAAAATATTTATTTGAATATAGCAACATAAAACCTCGTTCAACAAAATATTTCTATAATTTAATCACGGACATAGACTCCTCCCATATCAGCCAATCACTGGGCATAGTTAGTAAGCGTGATGACATCATCTACAGCAACGAAGTCAACCCCGCCCTTACTCTTAGCTTAAGACTTTCTCTCTAGTTCTTAAGTCGTTACCAGCAGCTTTGTGAAGAGAGAACCCGTAATTAAGAACTTTTACTACTGTTGAGGAGAACTCTTGACTAAGATGAAATGTTTTGTGAATACAGCCCCTGATAATTGAACTTATCTTCAGTGGATTCCGTTCTTCTCCTGTTGATCCTTATGTTCTCTTTTGTCCTTCCCTTTGTAATGTCTCAGCTTTCAGTTGACCTTATTTAGTTGTGTTAATAGCCTCAGTCATTTTGGCTAACAATTGCAACAGACAGCTTGATGAAGACTGGAGCATTACAATAGACAGACTGTGCCATAGGCAACGATTTAATGAAAACTTCATTTTTGTTGTTGTTGTTGATTTTCTCATGATATTTCTCATATAGTTGGGTTGATGTGTCAGTGGGTAAACTCTTTAGTTGCCCTCTTCATCTAGCAATTTGTGTACAACATTGGTTATGTGTCTGTATCATATACAGTTGCCTGTGACTGAGTGATGCACATGATAAAAATAAAAAAGCATTTTTATACTAAAATGTATTTTGTATGTCAAATTTTCTCACGCAGGTCAATTTAATTTTGTCAAAACAAATTCATCCAGATCCATATATGCATATATATATTCCTGGTTGTAAATTGTATGCACTATTTTCAACCTTATTTATTTGTTTATGACCAACTCTAACATGACCCTATGTTTGAAACATTTTTATTATTCATATAATATAATTAAAAATATTAATTTAGCTTTTATTTAATTTCTCCTGTACCCTAGACAAGCCTTTCCATGTCTGCCTTTAATATTCTGCCTCAACAGGAACACTTTGGAATAATCTGAGACGTGCCACATATTTCCACCTGTGCTTTCCCATATACACATTTGACATGCAAAATCATGCATACAGTACACGCCCCAAACCCTCCATCATCCTTCAGTCTATATATTGCACCCAGACTTGTAGTGAACAGCTCACTGTTCCAATATTACAAAACAAATGAAATATTACACAGGAACCAATGCGAGACGCCGCAACTCGGGGAGCCTGGTGGCCCACTGGAGCTCATTCTGGCAAGGAGGCCGAGCACACAGTTTGGCCCAGCCGGAATACTTCGGGTCGGCCCCTGATCTCTGCTCCGCTCCCTATGTGGGCCAACAGTTCTCAGCTGCTCCCATCCCGGCCACTGCTCCAGATCGACAGTGGGCCACAGGTGCTGCTTGCCGCTTCATTAAACCTCAGCCCAAGCACGCTGAACCCCATCCGTTTCCCGTACCGATCAAGACCACACACATTCACACAGAGCCAACGGACAAGCTCATTCTCTCGCAACATCTTTTACCCTAATCATCTTTTATTCACACTTAGCACCAATGCTGTTTTTATTGGCCAGACATGCTTCCACTCTGTCTCATGCTACTTTATTGAATGACTAATGTATGGAGAAATAGCCACATGTCTAGAGAGAATATATCCAGGCTATTAAAGTATGAAAGCTCACACAAATCCTATTTTTTCCAACTATTGTATGGCAGCACTTAAGGCCGTTGTGGGCGCTAGGAAGTAAGTAATGAAAAGCCTTAAGCTTCAGTGACAACTTATTCTGGCTGTTAGCGGTCTACTAACTGACAGATTATGATTCTACATGGTTTTGCTGCTTTGCCTTGACAGCTGTGCCAGAAAAGCTAACTAACAGCGGCATGTCTAAACTAGCGAAAGTTTCTCATTTTGAAGCTTGGTTAAGGTTAGTAAGACTCTGGTGTTGCCAAGTTAAGGACTTCAAAGGAGAAAAATGGACTTAAAATTTAAATAAAAGGAATAAGATAAACTAACAGATGCTGAATAATAAACAATAAATAAATATCACTGGGAAAAAATAAATAAATAAAAACATATAGAAATACGCTATATAAAACATGTTATGATTTATATTTTATCTTAAATTTATTTCATTTTATTTTCCAATAATATTTTGCCCCAAAAAATTCATTCAAATACATAAAATAAGATATATCCCTGAATGAGCAAATTAAATAAATGTAAGATTATGTATTTCATTTTACTTTTATCAAGTCACCTTTATTTATATAGCGCTTTATGATACAGATTGATTCAAAGCAGCTTTACAGTGATAACAGTAAAATTATTCAATACTGCAAACATAATTCATATTGCAAAAGTAGAGATATGTTTTCCTACTACACTATTTAGTCAGCTATTTAGCATGCATTTATTTTGTTGACCAGCATGCGTATATAGAATAAAATACATACACTCACCTAAAGGATTAGTAGGAACACCATACTAATGCTGTGTTTGACCCCCTTTCGCCTTCAGAACTGCCTTAATTCTACGTGGCATTGATTCAACAAGGTGCTGAAAACATTCTTTAGAAATCTTGGCCCATATTGATAGAATAACATCTTGCAGTTGATAGAGATTTGTGGGATGCACATCCAGGGCACGAAGCTCCCGTTCCACCACATCCCAAATATGCTCTATTGGGTTGAGATCTGGTGACTGTGGGGGCCATTTTAGTACTGTGAACTCATTTTCATGTTCAAGAAACAAATTTAAAATGATTTGAGCTTTGTGACATGGTGCATTATCCTGCTGGAAGTAGCAATCAGAGGATTGGTACATGGTGGTCATAAAGGGATGGATATAGTCAGAAACAATGCTCAGGTAGGCCATGGCATTTAAACGATACCCCAATTGGCACTAAAGGGCCGAAAGTGTGCAAAGAAAACATCCCCCACACCATTACACCACCACCACCACAGGCTGCACAGTGGTAACAAGGTATGATGGATCCATGTTCTCATTCTGTTTACACCAAATTAGTGGAGATGAGTGGTACACGGTGGTGTCTTCTGCTGTTGTAGCCCATCCGCCTCCACGCTGTGCATGTTGTGGCTTCACAAATGCTTTGCTGCATACTTCGGTTGTAACGAGTGGTTACTTCAGTCAAAGTTGCTCTTCTATCAGCTTGAATCAGTCCGCCCCTTTTCCCTCTGAGCTCTAGCATAAACAAAGCATTTTCGCCCACGGGGCTGCCGCATACTGGATGTTTTTCCCTTTTCACACCATTCTTTGTAAACCCTAGAAATGGTTGTGTGTAAAATCCCAGTAACTGAGCAGAAAAACTGAGCAGAAATACTCAGACCGGCCCATCTGGCACCAAAAACCATGCCACGCTCAAAATTAAATCACGTTTCTTTTCCATTCTGACATTCAGTTTTGAATTTAGGAGATCACACCCCTAAATGCACTGAAGCAACTACCATGTGATTTGTTGATTAGATAATTGCATTCATGAGAAATTTAATAGGTGTTCCTAATAATCCTTTAGGTGAGTGTATATAGATACATAGCACATATACAAAATACAGTCAGAACCAGGGAAGAAAATACACAAATAAATCACAGAATAGCCTACAGAGAGAAATTTTTTACTAGTAGCTTCAACATTAGTCATGCTGACACAATCTTGAGACTGTGTATGTTTGCTTATGTACATATGTTTCTCCTGAAGCATATTATTGCTTAACATTATGTACAGAAAGAAACTATGATACAGCAAACATCACTGAAGCCCACGGTGCCAGGTCCTATTTACTGATATTGTTGGAGCGTGTAGAGATGTTTTGCTGATGTCTTGGAGAGAGCAAATATTGCATATGACTTGGCATTTTGAAAATGTAAGAGGTCCTTCCCTTGATATGGATAGCTACAGCAGGCTGTAGTAAGAAAATGTACAACCAAACGTACTATTTATTAACACTGTAGGTTTTAATTATGGGAAGGAATAAGCTGTTAGACTTGCACAATTAGCTACAGCAGTGTAAGCAGTTGGTTGTTTCACTAGATAGTTTAACTTTGCAGGAGAAATATTGAAGGTATAATTCCATAACAACCCCCCAAAATGTGTGATTCACCCTCATGGTTGTCCCATATTTTTCTTCTTCTATGGAATTTGCATGGAGACAGATGGTAGAGTAACTATGACTGCCAAGATATTGCTATATTCCAAAACTTCTAAAGCCATGCAATATATTTGTGCTTGAAAAAGTCCCTGTAATCAATCATTGCATCCCTTAAAATGCACATGTTTTATCTTTGATGACAAAAATTAGAGGACCAAAATTAGATTTTGATCTTTGATGACCAAATCTTTGATCTTTGATGACCAAAATTAGATTTTTAAATGTGTTTTTTTTCCCCTTCATGCCTTAAAATAGCTTGAATATCCCTCTAAACCCTTGCTTAATTTAGTATACGTGGCTCCATGAATGTGAAAATTAGCCCCACCTCCACTCACACCAACCAAGAGACTGTTAAGTAGAAAACTTTACAGTACATTATTGTTATGATTGCTATTATTTATTATAATTTTTATTATTGTTGTTTTTTCCATTGTTGTCTTTGCTTTCATCATTGTCGTCATCATCATCACCATCATCACCATCACCATCATCATCATCATCATCATCAACTATTATTATTGCTGTTTTGGAACTTCAAACCTGGTTTTCATTGTCACCACTACTACTATAGTAAAATCGATTGATTATTTCTAATTTTCCCCCTAATCTTTTCATGTGTTTTTAATGCACCACAATGTAGAAGAGAAATGTGTGTATGTATGTATATATAAATTGAAAAACCTCATAAACACTCAGGCAGGCAAGACAGGCGAGAAATGGTTTCTCTAGGACAGCATCTCTGTCCTAAGTTGAGACACTCGCACAATGTCCCCCTTCTTTTAATGCACCTTAGACAAAAATAATAATAATAATAATAATAATAATAATAATAATAATAATAATAATAATAATAATAATAATAATAATAATAGTAAAAAGTATAGGGACTGAAAAGATGTGGGGGGAGGATTATCTTATATTATTATTATACTATGTGAAATTAATTGATCCATTGAAAGTGGTGACAATGATAAATATTACATAGGGGGAAAAAAAAAAAAAAAAAAAAAAAGGGGGACACTGATTATTACAATGATGATGGTATGATGATGAGAAGTGATGGTAGTGATAATATGATAAATAGTAAATGGGTATTTTTTCTTATGAATACACACACCCACACCCACACCCACACCCACACCTACACTCACCCACACACACCTTATACATTAACACACTTTTATTTCACTTCTAGAATTATGTAATTACTCGATTGTCGATTACTGCACTATTGTGGTTTGTATGTCTGTATGTCAAAAAAATAAAATAAATAAAGAAAACTTTACAGTACTTGCTCTTTACAATGTCAGACACGTTCCCTTTTTCACTTCAGTTTTAAGGAGAAAATACTCAGAAGAGGTGTTGATATGATTCTCCGCATTGTTTGTCTTAAAGCATATTAAAAAACACCACATAGATATATAAACAACATTATTTTCACCACAGGGGGAATTTAAGTATAGATTTGCTTACAATCTTCTCCATTTTCCTCTCAATCTTCTCCAAATCTGGCATGTTAATGATATAAGACAGTCTTTTATGCACAAATGGTGGAAGCAGAGCACACTCAAATCCATAAAAAAGAGGGAGGAAGAAAAGAAAGTGCATATCGTTAATTGATTCTTGTGTGTTTTGACAAAATACTAGGTTTGAATATGCGTACATGATTTAAGATTTAGCCCACTGAGTTAAACTACAGCCTCCCGCAGTCAGATTCTTCTGTGCTGTTTACTGAGCCCAGGGCTCCTCACAGAGACAGGTGCCATAACTCAGGACACCTATTTTTGTTGAATCTGTCAAGTAGGAGTATTTTCTCTGCACTATTCTATATAAAATAGTTTACAGCACCTTAAATGACCAGGTAAAGAAAACAT
Organism: Pseudorasbora parva; assembly: GCF_024679245.1. NCBI lineage: Eukaryota > Metazoa > Chordata > Actinopteri > Cypriniformes > Gobionidae > Pseudorasbora > Pseudorasbora parva. Next base: position 7,249,448 of record NC_090190.1, read on the forward strand.
TGCTAGGAAGCTCAATATCAGCCACAAATACAAAAAGTTCCTTCAATCCAGAACATTTCGCCAACAAGTTAAATGATTTTACAAAGTTCAAGGGGAACACATTCAGATGTTGATTTGTTGACTCAACTATGTTCCTATGCATCCCCCCATCACCCTGACTCTTCACTAGTTCCTGTCCCAGTCAGGGATATAGGGGGAGTATTCTGGGCTCGGGCCAAATTCTGAGGTCGGAGCCCTCTCCTTGGACGGCACACCAAATACAAATATTATTTTACACTTCCCTGACGTGTGAACTTGTGAAACTGCATGAAATCATGCAGAATCAATATGACCTGCTTTTATGTTAGCGCTTTAGTAGGCTTGTATTTTTTTAACTAGCTTGGTAAAAAATGTGTATTCCCCAATGTGTCGGTTAAGCCGGGCATACACTGTGCGATTTTCGTCCGATTTCGAGCCGAATTCTGACTCGTGCGACTCTTTTTTGGGTCGGGCCGATTTTCAGGTTTATCGTGCGTGGTTTGTCGCGAGGTGTTCGTGCAGTGTACAGGGGGAAACGAGGGGCGACAAACCTCTCACGATCAGGAATCGGATGGTCGGATGAATTTCTGGCATGTGTCGAATAATTCAACCACTAGTCGCCACTTTCGGAAGAGTCAAGAGTTTGAGCTTACCATCAACCTAAAGGAGTCATGGGACAAGATTTAAATCCTCCACTCAGCATCTCAAGCTCTGACCACAAACTTGAGGTTGTACACAACTTTGTGTACCTGGGATCCTTCTCTGGGCTGAACAGGCACATTGGGAAGCAGGCCTGGACTGGCATCAGGAGCAACAGGAGAATTCCCAGTCTCCTGGCAACTAATTTGGCTGCTAAATGATTAATAATAATACAAATAAATCATGAATCTGCTAGTCTTGACCTGACTGGCAAGGCTGCAATTCGACTCAGCCAAACGGGACAGAAATGCGAGCAGCACCCGATGATGTAGAGGAAGCGGCCAGGTCGAGCAGAGATGAAAAGGGCAACGAAAAAGAAAGCACTCCAAGAAGAGGCAGCGAAATGTTGCAAAATGACTGACCTGTTCAGAGTTTCAAGTGCAGGTCAGTTTCATCTGTAAATACTGTACTTTTTTTCTTTGTTAAATTAGTGTTCAGCTGCTAACAAATGTTAGCAGGAGCGCCCCATTACTATCATCATTTTTAAATACTGTATGCTAAAGGAATAATATTATTTAGTGTAAAGTTACATTAGTAAGCAGACAAATGTTCACATTTACACCCTTAAAGGTCCCATTCTTCACGTGTTTTCGAAGCTTTGATTATGTTTACAGTGTGCAATATAACATGAGTTCATGTTTCGCGTGTAAAAAAACAGTACTTTTCACACAATTTACTTATCTGTACAGCGCTGTTTCATCTGTCCTAAAAACGGCCTGATGATTTCCTTGTTCTATGAAGTCCCTCCTTCAGAAATACATAACGAGTTCTGATTGGGCCAGCGCTTCCTGTGTTGTGATTGGACAGCAGCTTAGCGCACTTTGGTCCCGCCTCTTACCATAACGGGGAGATGCAAGCGCTGAATGCGCGCTCTTCTCCACGTGGGAGAGCAACAAGAACACGCCCCTTTTTTGCGTGTTCTTGTGGGCGGGGGATTAATCAACAAACGGTTCTAGTGACGTCATTACATCCCTGCACTTCCTGCTGTAGTCCAAACCGGCCGTTCGCTGTAGGCTTTGAAAGGGAACTTCTGTTAAATAAAATATCTCACTTGGCATTGAACTTTGAGCTTTATAATTTTACAGGTATTATTTATGCTCTAACAGCAACATTACACACTAACTAAAGTTTGAAAGATGGAATCACGAAGAACGTGACCTTTAAAAATAAAGCTGCCATAGAGGAACCATTTTTGGTTCCCCAAAGAACCGTTTTTTGTGAAAGGTTTTTTTTTAAAGAACTTTTTTTTTTCTAACCATTTTATAGTCTAAAGAACCTTTTTGCACTACAAAGAACCTTTTGTGCAATGGAAAGGTTCTTTGAATATTAAAGGTTTTTCATAGAACCCAGAACCTTAATTTTTTAAGAGTGTATATGGTACTGGCAGCAGAGAGACTACTGACCTAGGGAGCTGATTGAGACGCACTGTCTGCCCATTTGTGAGGTTTAAAACTTCCCCCCTCTTTTTTTAATCAAATGAAGGTGGAGATAATCAACTTAGCACTAGCTGTGGTGCAGTGATCACACATCAGATTCAGCCAGGCAGGGAGTAGAAGCAAATACGATAGATCTGTTTGTAACATGAGGCTATAAAAAGTGACAGGTGAAGAAGAGACGGGTACGAGAAAAATACACACACATTGTAAATGCATACATATTAATATACATTTCCAATACTCCTCTTTACTTGGTGTATGAGGCTGATGATCCTGGTGGAAGGGAGAGACAGAGAGATATTAGGGAAAATTAAGAAAAGGAAAAGGTAAAAATACCCTTCAAGATAAAGCCTTTAATTATTTAGGGAAAAAATAGGGTTATACAGGTTTCCCAAATTTTATTTGGGTGCTTAGGATGGCCTGGATGGGTGTAGGATTTCCCGGCCTGAAATTATGTCCCAGTCCGGCCCTGCTGGGAAGGTTATCACTACAATATCCAGACTGATAAAGAGGGTGTAGACCAATAACAAAAGCCTTTTTCGACTTCACCCAGTGATGCACAGACCGATCGGTGGCTGACTTGAAGCACTGCATGCCGGTTAGAAATTTTGTCCAACTTGAGGCAGCGCTGACGGCACGTGACTGTGACGTATGTCAGCAAAGTACCGCGAGAGCGATTCGAGAGCAGCCGGCTGGTGCAGCCACTGCAGATTCTCAAGGGGGACTGCAGGAGGCTGCAGAAGCTCTGATGACAACACAGCTGATCCACGATTGGCCGATTCACCACATGACAGCGATCACACATCAGCGATCGACATGACCGACGCAATCTACCCGTTAGTGTCTGGATTATTTAGCTGGTAAATAAAGGTGCAAACACTAGTAAATTTACAAGCGCAAACCTTTGTAATGAGTTCAGGGGGAGCACGTTCAAATGATCTACCCAGTCATGATGTTATTCCAACCAGCTGTCAACAATCAGCAATCAACATGTCTACCAAGTGGAGGATCACATAAAAACCCAGTCAACTCACCAATGTTTCTTGACAAAGTTTTCAGAATCCCTCCACCACCCTGTCTACATCACACACACCTGGTTAACTTTCCTAACCAGAGATACAGGGGAGTACTCTGGGTTTGGGCCAAATACCGAGCTCGGAGTCCTCTCCTCGGACAGCACGCCAAATACGCATACCATTTATTCTATCTGACTTATTCGTAAGTGTGAACTTGTGAAAATCACCTTTGAGGCTTGAATTATTTAAATACTCTCCTCCCATAAATGTTGCATCTGAGAGGGAAACTCCTAAAAAAAAAAAAAAAATTCATATATTTATCGTTTTTCTGATAGGGACAGATTCAGTCAAAAATAATTATCTTCTTTAAGCAATCCCATGTCAGTAGTGTTTATAGCCAAATGCTAATTCGCCGACACCTTATTGAAAATACATATGCAAAAAGTCAGCAGCAAAAATAACTGTTTCCACACCTTTAGAGTGCTAATGTATCACTTCACGTCTTTAGTAAATCCCGACAGTATTTTTTTAATGCCAAAAGAGGGTTTGCTCTGGCGCAAGCTGTTAGTAAGGATTGCACGGTGAGCACGCTCCTTTCACTTGTATTGCCTCCATCGCACCCTGGGCATTACTTGGTAGGACAATATCCTCAACTGCTGTCCTTGAGAAAAAAGGGATCTCTTCCATGTTCACCCTTCTCAAGCAGACACACGTGTAATGGTTGGGTCATGTTGGCTGAATGGATGATGAGCACATTAATGATCTCCTGTATGATAAGGTGGTGTTACCCCAAGTGAGGTACAAAGACATTTGCAAAAGAGATCTTAAGGCCATTGGAATCGACTTTTGGGAATCTGCCACCTCAGACAGACCTCAATGTGCTGAAAGGAGACCTTTAATCAGGAGACCGAAACAAAGCGCCTACAGAGGAACGCCAGGAGACAAATTTTCCAACCTGCCTCAGAGTTCACCTGTAGGTTCTGCGGCAGACACTGCCACACCCAGATTGGACTTCTAAAGCCTAGTTCAGACTGCACGATTTTCAAACTGGTCGGGTCACTGCTCTTTTCACACTGCATGACTATCTGGGGTAGCATTCAGTCACTGCTGTCTTCACACTGCACGATGGATCAGCGACAGAGGGGCACACTCCATGACTGTACAAGAGGAACAATCGACGACAACTCTCTCTCTCTCGTGCGCAAACTACGGTTCCCAACATTCCCAACCAAACACACCTGCGACGTGACAAGTAAAACAACGCAAGATCACACGTGCGTCAGACCAAAGCTCTCGCACGAGACTTGTAATTGTTATTAAAAATGATCAACTGCAGAAAGTTTGCGCTCCAAATTGTCTGTGCGCTGATTTGGAGAAAAAGAAAAGAGCCTTGTTCATACTTTCGTTTGGCTCCATAGCGCAAGTCTCCGTTGACTGCACACGCAGTAGACAAGGCATTTATACTTGACGCACTCAACTTTGTACTATTCTTTGAAACAACAGATGGTGACTCCCAGTAAATGTCCTCTGACCCAACAGGAATCAGCGGTGAGAAATATGGTACACTCTGTATGTTGCTGCTGTTTTCTGACGAGACCGACTAGGAGAAATCAGTGGTTGTGCAACCTCTGTGCTTCCATAAATACTGTTTAATGATTCCCACCTGTGATTAAAAGACTACAAAAAGTGTATGTAACTTAATCAGTGACCCTTTTTTATGTCCTGCTGTCACAGTCTGTCTATCTTTAAAAGCTCTGACACAAAGACATCTTGCATATGCTAAACTAAGGTAAAACAATATGACCTCTCCAGTCTTCATTTCCTGACTGACGGACATTGAGACTCCCATTGTTTTTCTCATTAAGCTAATTAAGCCAAATGATTCTCTGCTGCTTCCCAGGTGGACAGCCGGCAGCAACTGGCAGACGTGCGTGTTTGGCTAGACCACGCAGGTCGTCTGATATTAATCTGTTTAACGCCGTCTGTTTCTGGGCCTTGTATCGGCCGATCACTCTCTCGTCGGACCCCGATCCGAAACACTAGAGCATGGCTAATGCTAATGCTAACAAACACTTGAATCAGTTCCTGTTCAGACTCTCTGCATGAGCTTCACTTTTAAGTGGATGAGGCTCAGTTCATCGAGGATGGTGTTATAATTGGATGCCTTTTTTTTTTTTGTTAAGTGTTTCTGTTGGAGACTGTGCGGTTGCTAAGTGCTGCGCTCCTCTGAAGTGATTGCTGTAATGAACGTTTAGCACCGGCCTGTTGTTTTCCAGTCTATTCGCTCTAGCGCTGCTGGGTAATTACTCAAGAGAGCGATGTAGGCTTCTTCTCGAGGGTTAGTCACTGAAGTGAGCTGCGTTCAACACCACCTGCATATCACACCTCTCCAAGGCAGGACGAAGGGAAATCCCTGAGATGCTTAAAAGTAGTCTTCAGAGGGCTTAATCTAATGACAACATACAAATGCAAGATACCTCACAAATTAACCTTGCGAACACAGTGTCTTACCACTAGTGAGTCTGTGTTACTCTGAATAATACAAGCTGGTAATTAATTTTGGCCACACAGGCTAAACAAAATGATATAAACCTCATAGGAGTTTACAAGAGGCTAAAATGGTTTGTCGATCATTACAAACATTATTCAGAGGATCCACAACAACTGGCATTTTATATTAAAAATGAATAATGTTGAACACCAGGGTGACTAGGAACATGAAACTGTCCAGCTATGACATTTAAATACCCTTAATCATTCATTGCAATGAGTAAAACCAAGAATACAGTTATGATGTGCAGCAAAAGATTGTTGAGCCTCACAAAATAGAAAGTGGCTGTAGGAAAATAGCTAAATCCCCATTTCCATTATCAGGACAATAAATAAGAAGTCCCAATCAACTAAAATCTGCCTGGAAGGGGACTTGTGTCTATATCGTCCTAATGCATGATGAGGAGGAGAGTTTGAGTGGACAAAGACTCTCTGAGGATCACAGATGGAGATTTGCAGAGATTAGTTTGATTGAAAGAATCAAATCATACCTACATCACCACATGCTGCATCTTTAATGTTGTGGGCTTATTTTTTTGCTGGAGGTGCTAGACTTCTTGCTCAAATACATGACATCATGGATTCTAGCAAATACCAACAGATAAAACATTTAAAACCTGATGGATTCTGCTAAAAATCTTATAATGGGCCATGGTTGGATCTTCATTTAGAACAATGATCTAAAAACAAACATCAAAACACAAAAATGTGTCACTGACCACAAAATGAATCTTCTGCCATGACCATCCCAGTTCCCTGAGCTGAACCCTAAAGAAAATGAGTTGGGTAAACTAAAGAGAAGAAGTGACAACATAGAGCTGGGAATTTGAAGGATCTGGAGAGATTCTGTATGAAAGATGATCTCTTGTCGGATGTTCTCCAAACTCCTCAGGCTTTATAGAACAAGACTCAAAGGTTAAAAAAAAAAGAATTTAATAAAAGGGTGCCAAATAATTATGGTCAAGGTGTTTTGGAGAAAAGCATTTATTGAAAAATGTGATTACCCCCCACTTTCAATTACTTTACTTCAATTAAAGATATTTTTGGAATAAAATGATCAAAAGGATAAACAATGCAGATTTATTTTTAGAGACAAGTTTGATCATATTTACCAGGGGTGAATGGATCTGTGAAAACAGATAAAGCAATCTGCCAGGCCAGTAGATGGCGGTGTCACTTTGAGAGGAAACATTATACGCCCATAGACGGAACATGATACACTTGCATGATGTCATCGTTTTCACAAATTCATGTTTTTGTAGTTTACACAGAGACAATAATAGTATCGTCTTGCATCGTTTTGCACAGATTTTTTTTTTTTCACGTTTTCACTGTTGCCGTTTAAATTAATAGCTGAAAACTGCATGATGTAAATGTCCCTTTAAATAAAAATAAAATAAAAAAACATGTCAGCAAAGACTTTAAAAATGTTTCAAAAGTAAAACTGATTTCATTAAAGCAAAATGACAACAAACCAAGTATTAAGACATTCTGAAATTCATGTTGATATTGTATTGTATATTCATGTATTGCTTAGAACATAATTTATGTTGCATAATAATTTGTAATGAAACGTGTTTAGAGTATCCTTTCATTTAAAGGGTCAATTTAAAAATATGCAAATTAGGAGCATTTTTACAAGTGATCTCATTTTTTTAAACTCCACTGTATATTCATTTAGCCTGCAGATACTCTGTTTCACTGAGCAACCTCAATTCTCTTACTCTCATTTGGTAGAAAGCTGATTCTGGAGCCATTAAATTACCCATCGCTTGTCATTTGATAAGTGAGATGTGTAATGAAGAGATTACAGCCAATGTGGCCAGTTATATTCCCTGTGCCTGTATTATAGTGCCTGCCCTTTTTCATTAGTCAGTGGATGCCACCATAACAGAGAATTAGCATGTGGCTTCCTAAAATATCCACCATCCCCACTGGGACTTATTCCATTACCCATGATCCTTCACCACCCACTGTGCCACAGATTACGACACAATATTGCACCAATGTAATCACTAATGGCACATGATTAACACACAGACGAAAAATCTTATTAAAGATTATGGTGCAATAAATATTTAAAAGCTTGAGTTTCACTTTTCCTGATAAAGCTTTATGTTCTCAGAGAAAGCCACAATATGAGATATATATATATATATATATATATATATATATATATATATATATATATATATATATATATATATATATATATATATATATATATATATATATATATATATATATATATATATATATATATATATATATATATATATATATATATATATGTATGTGAGGCGAAAAACCAATCCCGTCTTGCTGGGAAATGTAAGTATTTTATGAGGTGGGGATTTGGTACGTTTTGATTCGTACAAAAACACAAAATTTCATAAATTCAAAAACATCATTATGAAGGACCACCCACAATCCCACTCCTAAACCCACCCATCACTGTGGTTTAAACAAATCGTACAAAAATGGAAAACCATAAGTATTTTTCGAGGTGGCGATTTTGTAGGACTTGATTCGTACAAAAACGTATATTTCTCAAATGAAAATCTTTATAAAGGACCATCCCTAATACGAGTGCATAAACGAGTGTTGTAAGGCAGTATTCTCAGCACAGTACATAAGCTGCTTGCATTATTGTGTATTTTTTTAATTGAAGATGTTCTTCTTCAGGTTTATACAGCAAACATTAACTTTGAGTTTAAGTCAAATTTAAGTTGGGAAACAATATGTTGTTTTTATAATGTCACACTTAAACATTTTTTTTTTCTTCCATACATTCAAATATAGATGGATTTTAGGAAGGGGACCCTCATAAAAGTTAAATCATATTTGGGATACATACTTGGCCTCATAATGTTTGAAAACCCCTGGACAAACTTTTTTTAGCAGTCACAAAGTAATTATTCTACTTAATCAGTTAATCACTGATCCAAAACATGATATCATTCAGAAAAGATACACCACTACTGTGTGTCGCTGTGCATTTTATACTCTGTATTTTAAATGATTATTTCTAAACGTGTCTCCTTAGTTTTTGTCCTGGATGCATTGATCTTTTTCTTGTCATATTTTTATGAGCAGTATTCTTGTCTTCAATATATTTTCTTTGATGAAATCAAACAACATTTTGGTCTGTAATTTCCCTAATCAGATGTACTACTACCCATATTTTCACAGCTCAGAAGTCTTCCGAGTGCATGCAATGAATTGGTTGCATATGTATTTGTTTAAATTTCCCTTTTGCCTCTCATCATTTTTATATGTTTACAAATTCTAGGAGTCATTTCGCAGTCATTTGGGCCTTTTCCTTTCATGCTGAAACATCACAAAATCTATTACGCTTTAGTGTGTGAATCGTGCCGAATTACCTCAGGGTCATTTTAGTGAAGCCTGCTGATCATGAGGTTTAAGAGAAGAAAGGAACGGGACATTCCCAACAGGAGAGATCCCTCTGGACAGCCAGATTTAATTCTGCCTTAGGAGCTGAATTTATCTCTGCTGCTGGCATTTCCCCAGTTACACAGTCTTATAAGGATGGGGGAAGGGGAAACATTGCCTTATCCGTGTTATCTGCTCTTCCTCTGGAAGGGAAATTTATTTAAAAAATAAATATGCCATTGCCTGCAGTGTCTCTTTTGTTTCTGTCGAAGAAAGACAAAGCACATCTCCATTTGATGTATGAGGCCTAGAAAAATGAAACTTTCATAGTCTGAGCGATTGCCCAGAGACTCCTATCAACCTAACAAATCTTATATAAACATAAAGAGATGAAGGGAGGCAGGAAAAGATGGAAGTGGCAGTGGGTAGAGAGGAAGGGAAGAATGGAAAAAGAGACAGAAGGAAAGACATGACTTTAAAAGGTGCCAAACAATGGAGGATCCTGCTTTCATCTCAGCTGAGAGCTCCATTAGTCCTATAGTTACACATGTGAGGAGGAGATGGAGGTGGAGAAAGCTTCGGGGGAATGTAGTGAAAGAAAGAAAAAACTGCTGACTTTGATTTCTACTATAGATGTGCTCTATTGAACATGCGTTGAATCCTCTTTATCCATGGACGCCCTGTGGCCCATTAGCCTGACGGGAAGTGAGAGTACAGTGGTGACATCAGCATCTGGATGCTATGCAATGCATTATTTATGTGTCAGTGATCTTTTTCTTTTTTTTGTTTAAGAAGTGAATGCTTCAATTCAGCAAGGGCCCATTAAATTGATCTGAAATGACAGTAAAGACCTTTAGAATGTCAGAAAATATTTATAATTGAATTTTCCATTGTAAAAAACAAAACAAATTATTGTGCCCCAAATCAGCATATTAACCCATGTGCATCCTTATGGACATTTTATTTATTTATTTATTATTATTATTATTATTATTATTATTTTTGATAACTTTGCCTGTGGTGATGCTAACTGCATAAATAGCTACAGGTGTGTATATTTATAGAATTTTTAATATTTAACTATTTCCTTAAAAAAACAAAAACAAAAAAAAAACTATTTTTCACTATATAGTTACACAAAATAGGCCCTTTTGGACGCAAATATCCACATTGAGACCCATTAAAACTATTTTTAAAACTATAAAAAAGATTGTTAATCCCATTGCCATTTTACTATAAAATGATGCAATCTTTGTTAATAGGCTTTTATTCTGTTGGCAAGATTTAAAAAATAATTTAAAAACATTTTTTTTACCAGATGGTGCCATTTTTTTTCAGGTTGGCCGTATTTAGCAAGCAGCGATGCGAGGGACCGTGAGAGCGGGCCGATGGCGAGTGATAATCAGCACCAGCTGTGCGACGCACCGGTCTCGTCTCACGGCGGAGTGACGGGAGCATAAAAGGAGGGCGACGACAGTGGAAGACGAGAGAGGACCAGGACTGGATTTATGTTATGTTTTGTTGTGTGTGTGCGGGCAGCACGTACTATTATTTATTAAAGTTGTTAAACGTTCGCCGATTCCTGTATACTTCTTCTATATACACCAAACTGAAGTCTGTGCTCCCAAGATAAAAACAAAAAAGTATGACAGTTTTTTTTGACTTGGATATTTTTGTTGACCTGTGGACCTCTATGTCCCTCTATGGTTTCAAAAGGGGTCTTGTTTTGTTGTTGATTTTGTTTTTGGGGCGTACTAGAATAGGTGTTCATGCTTGAATGTTCAAAAATAATCACATATTTTACATTGTTGCAGCACCTCTCTTGCCAGTCTGTCAGAAACACTGTTTTTTTTCTGTCTTTATGACGCCAAAAAGTGCTCTGATTGGTCGACTGCAGTGCGTTCTAATTGGCCAGTATGTTACACCATAACTGTAAGATTCAATAGACTCATAACTCAACTCAACCAGGCCTCATTCTCTTTATTTTGCAAATGCCTTGGGCAAGAATTATTTAAATGAGGAATATTGTGATGTGTTCATTTCTGGAAGAAAACTCCAGACAATGGAGGCGTTTCAGAGAGTTAAGAAACAGTGTGCACTGAAATAAAGAATAACTCCTTTTGGAGTGACTTTGTGCTTTGTAACTTTCCAGACCTTTTCCATGCTCAAACAGCAACATTACACACTGAAGAAAGTTAGACATATATGAACCCTATGAAAGGAATCCTGGACCATCTGACACTGAGCAATGGCTGTTGAAACTTAAGCATTGCTATTCCATCTACAAATTACATTTTAAAACATAATACATCAGAAACATATATATTGTTATTGAAATGTCACAATTTAAAGATAACTATTACTGTTTTACTGTATTTTTGCAGTGAGCATATATACGAGTTACAGAGCTACAACCATCTGGTAAATGTATTTAGGTTTTATTGTATTGTTAGTTGAGCAGGGATCTGTGTTAATGTTTTGAATGAATGATTTGATTTACTGCATTGAAGAAAAAATAAATAAAAAAACAATTTAAAAATAAAAATAAAGCACAATTGAAATACTTCCCATCCCAGCTTCTATCAAAATGAAACATAAACAAAGCAAAACTCCAGCTGACGAAAAGAAAAGAAAAGAAAAGAAAAGAAAAGAAAAGAAAAGAAAAGAAAAGAAAAGAAAAGAAAAGAAAAGAAAAGAAAAGAAAAGAAAAGAAAAGAAAAGAAAATGAAATGAAAATAAAATAATTCACTGCTGTTTGTTCTACATTAAAACAGCAGGCTGTCGAGTAAAATAACTCCTTGTTGAAAATGAATTGTTGCATAAAAAGTAGTTTTGGCTGGCCATGCACCATTGCACACTTTGATTTGTGTATCAGCATGTGACCAGTGAATGCTGAGGAACACATCTCTAACAAAGCTAACATAAAGCTTGCTGGGGTCGCGGAGAGTTCCGGAGCATCCTGGGATCGTGGGCTTTATACTCCATAAAGCCGGAAGCACCACCACCCGAGTTATTACACTCATGCAGTTATTTATAGTTGCGCTGTCATATTAGACCAGAGTGGCCCCCTTTCATGTTACAATTAAGCCTGCGCTCCCCTCTCCCCTCAGGGTAGCGGGTGCTGGACCAGGCCACCGCATGTCCGTCTATTTCCTTTCAGCGTGTGGCACCCAGTGTCCAGTCTGCGGCAGAACGACGGTGCCCTTATCTGAGCGGACAGAGTGCCTGATAAAGCCCTTTCCAGAGCACCACTAACAAAATGGAAACCACTGTGGCAGCTTTTTTTTTCTTTCTCTCAGCTCTCAGCGTGGTTTTCAGTGGTAATTACAGGTTAAAAGCATAATCGAAAAAAAACTAAAACAAAAGGGAAATGTGTGAACTGTTGTGTTGGTAGTTAATTTTGCTACACTATTATTTTTAGATCTAGTAAATAATGCTGAAAAAATAAGCAAAGATTAACTTGATTATACAGTGTAAAATATGTCCACCTATTTCAACTTAAGTTCAAGTAATAGAAAAAGAAAGCCAGTCATGACAACTTGATTTTACTTCTTTTTTCCTGGAACAATTCAGCCTCTTCACAGCAAGCATTGAGGCATACATATTTAGCATGGTTCCACTGTTTGTTCTTTTGTCTCTAAAAATAAAAGTTTATTATTAGTGTTGACATGTTTTTCTGAAGTTTGAAACACAAAACAAATACATATAAAACTAAACATACGCCGCCACTGGACTCTAGAGCAGTGGAGACGTCTCTCTGGCAATCCGATGGTCGAGTTTGCCCAGTTGCCAGGAGAACGGTACTTGCCTGACTGCATTGTGCCGAGTGTAAGGTTTGGTGGTGGTGGTTTTGTTTTCAGCGGTTAGGCTCTGCCCCTTAGTTCCAGTGAATGGAACTCTTGATGCTTCTGCATACCAATACATTTTCCACAATTTCATGCTCCAACTTAGTGGGAACAGTTTGGCGATGGCCTCTTCCTGTTCCAGCATGACTATGCAGCAGTGCACAAGGTCCATAAAGACATGGGTAAGCGAGTTTAGTATGGAGGAACTTGACTGGCCTGCACAGAGTCCTGACCAGAGTCCAGAGACTGTGAGCCAGGCCTTCTTGTCCAACATCAGTCCCTGACCTCCTGAATGCACTTCTAGAAGAATGGTCAAGAATTCCCATAAACACACTCATAAACCTTCCCAGAAGAGCTGAAGCTGTTATAGCTGCAAAGAATCGACCAACTCTATACAACACCCTACAGATTAAGAATGGGATTAATGTGCATGCAAAGGCAGGCATCCCAAAACGTTTTGCAAAATAGTGCATTGTATATGGTTTATATTGGTGAAGAAGCATTGGTTACTGTTGGTGTGTGTGTGTGTGTGTGTGTGTGTGTGTGTGTGTGTGTGGGGGTGTGTGTGTGTGTGTTGGGGGGGGGGGGGGGGGGTTATATATATATATATATATATTAATATATATATATATATATATATATATATATATATATATATATATATATATATATATATATATATATATAATACATTGATGTACATCATATAAAATGTATATTGTATAATTGATATATTCTTAGACTTTATTCTTAATGGAAATGCTTTTCACAACGTTTAAGTCAATTAAAACATTTGATTAAAATAGTTAGATGAATTTAATTATAAAAAGCCATGCACAGAAAAGTGCACATTTCTTTCATATTTACAGTTTATATGATATGTTTAAAGGCTGCTATATTGTTTGACAGGTTTATCTTTATCTGAAGTGTAATTATCCACCTCGGCTCGTTTGGAGATCTTGTCGTTTAAGTGCTTTCACAATAGCAGAGAAATTAATAACTGGTATTACCTCCATTTTGCGCCTCACCTTAGACTGCCATTAGTCTCTAAGCTGTTTTAAGGACAGCTGCCTCCTCACCTATGAGCTCTTTTCACCTCGGGAACAACAAAGGAGATAGATAATCAGTCAGACCATACACTGTCCATGTAACATCTCTTTCTTTCCATTTACACAAATACTTTGTGCACCTGCACACACTGAGAGGGAACATCACTAGTTGAACATTTCTGGAGCCAGCAAAATGTCCTGCAGCAGTTCTGAATGTAGTCAAGCAACATATGAGTTATGTTCAGACGCATCAGGTTTATGAAATACTGTATTACCAACTAAACATTTACATTAAAAAATGCTAGAAAGGAGCTAAAATTAATACTCTGTGTTGATTTCAAATGTCCGTGACTGTTACAGTTCCTTGGGCATAAAACGGCGGTGTAATTTGTTTGTACATGCATAAGGTGAAAAAAAAAGGTTTGGATGACTTCAATCGATGGTTTCAATGTGTAGTATTTTTTGAGGATCTATTGACATAAATACAACATTAATATGTTTCAGTGTGTGTATAAAGACATTAGATAGTGAACTGTTATGTTTTTATTACCTTAGAATGAGCCATTTCTATCCCCATACAGTGAAGTCACCATTTTGTGCCGTCATGTTTCTACAGTACCCTAAACGGACAAACTTCTCTACAGAGTGCTAGTCATTCTCTGCTTTCTCTGACGACTACATTTTTATTCTGTGTCGGCACCCGTAGCTTCTCTCTGTGCCTCCGAAAGGGAGGGGGTGCAATTCAACAACCTCGCCGCTAGATGCCGCTAAAATCACATTGCACCTTTAAAGAGGCCAATTATGCTCTATTAAAAGTCCTGATTTGTTCCTTAGGGTCTAGTTTTAACACACAACTAATACAATTCAACCTGGCCATCTCAACTTTTTTCAAGCTCAACTGCAACATTACACACTAAAGTGAAATGGAAATGTAAAAAAAAAAGTACAATGGGTGCTATGATTCATGACTTTGTCTCTTTTTACTCCAAAATTACTTTGTGGGAAAAAAAACAATATTTAATAATAATAATAATAATAATAATAATAATAATTAAAATGAGATAAAAAAATTTGTCAGTGTCCAGCTTCACTCAGCAGAATGTAGGCCATGTGCTTAAGCTCCCTCGGCACACTGTGTTTGCACGTCTGTGTGTCCACTTGTGCGCTCTTCACTCTTTGCAGATGGTTTACTACAGCATTAGAGCAAATCTGTCTGGAGGAGAGAGAGAAAGAGAGATTCCTGAGGGTCCTTTTTGGCTCCGTCTGTTAGCGCTTCTCTCTGGAGAGATGGGAGGTGATGAAAAGGTATTTATTGCAGACAAACAAGCAATGTCTCTGTTACGTTGCACTTTCCCCCATACACTTATTGATTTTGATTCATGCCACGCATTGTCAGATGGCCTCTATTTAAGAGTAGAATTATGCATGTGTGTGTAGAATAAGATGACATGTTGAATTTGCCTTCGCCCTTTACACAGGAAAGGAAACATAAAAAAACCCAACATTGAGTGTGGATGTATTTTTCATGGGCTGTTCTGTGGTATAGCCCTTTTCATTAATAGTAATGTGCGTGAAGTGATGGCAATGTGGAACAAGAAAATATTAATGAAATTCAATTATTTAAATGTGTGATAAATCAGTGATGTATTTCCTACTGTAACTTGTCTGTTGTCTGCGTTGTGTGTTAGGTGTAGGCATGTGTGTGTGAGAATCTAGATAGATAGTATCAGTGATCTCAATGAGCGAACCTGAAGGTGAGCAATTATTGAAATGCTCCCTTAGAAAACACTGCAATTAATAAAATCTCTGCAAATTTTCCAGCATTGTTTACTTGTTCTGAGAATCATTCTGACAACATGTGATTAATTTATAATGTTTCCTGCAGTCTGTTTATTGTGTGATTATTTAGCGCCAAAGTGACTTACCGCACATCACTTCCGAGACAGGTTTGGGTTACGTGCAGATGTACCTTGGCATCTAGTCTGAGAGGAGTTTTTACAGCCGTGCCAGGGCAGGATCTCTCCGTGCCAGTCATAGCGTCCCATATGCTGGGAACACATGCAGACATCTGCAGCATCTGCTGACGGCAGACATGACAGAGCCAAGAGACAGTGCTGAGTCATAAGAAAATCAGAAAGAGGTTGACGACGTGGTAGTGAGACAGCAAGATCAAGACATTTGGCTATACTGTATCTTGATGCTCCCTTTTAGACATGCCGTTGACTATAAGCTGATACTTTCAAAGTTTCTTGGGGTGTTTACACGTTACACTTATTGTTGTTTAATGAAGGATTAGTGTCCCCCCCCCCCCATGTGTGTAGGAAATGATTCGGGTAAAATAACTCAAAGGGGTATTGAATTGCAGTAAAAGGAACCATGATACATATAAAAGGATTCAAAATTAATATTTAACATTTTATCAACTATTCGTCCAGGGATACGTTGAAATTAGAGTACATTATCAATCCTGAATCGGGATATTACCCGTTACAACGGCAATAATATAAATTTTGTGTTCACTGTTTGTGAGCTTAGGTAACACAATCGATCAGTTTGAGGCAGTAACTTATAAACACATAGCCAAAGACACTTGTATAGATGAAAATGGTTAACAAAAGTTTATTGGACTATTCTAAACACACAGAAACTAACAAAACACACATTCATACGGTTACTGGGAAAGGGAGGTTTGTTAATGGAAAGGAGTGAAGTCCCAATGATTTCTTAGCCACAACCTGAGAATCAATATACTAGCAGATCAACCTTAGTTTGCTCGCTTAGATATGATTTTTACCAGTTCAGCCAGAATGAAGACTCATGTACTTGCGTTTGAATGCTTTTACGAGCATGGGTTCCTCTTAGAGTACTTGCGTTGCTTGGCTGGTGGTCAGTTGTTGTGGTCAGAGGGACGAATAGTCGGTTTTGCGGGTAGAAAAGCCGGATCCTGGATGGCGTTAGCTGGTTGCTACGCGACGGGCATCTCTGTGGTGCCGCTGCGCGGACTCCAGGAAGATTTCTACGGTGAGGTTCAGACGGAGTTTTGGAGTGTGGTGATGATGAAGAGCTCTGGGTAGCTCGGAGGACGCTGCGTGCAGGCAGGAAAGGCCCGCACGATCAAAGCAGAAGTCCCCGCAAAACCATGGCAGTTAGTAAAGCGTGAAGCAAAACAAAAAGCAAAGATATCTTGTTGGCCTGGGAGTTTTAAACGGGCCCCAAGGTCCCTCCTTGGGGGCGTCTCTGGCCAATGAGATATTGTTGTGGGCGGGTGTCCTGCCCACATCTGCTGTTCATGCATATCATTAGTGTAATGTCTGATTAAACACTTTTAAGGACCCAACTTTCCTATTGTGATCACAGTACATTTTACACAGTACATTTACCGCCTCCCTTTCCATTTCTATCAACTTTATCACAGTTAGTTCACCCAAAAATGAAAATTCTGTCAATAATTACTTACCCTGATGTCATCTGACACCCATAAAACCTCCGTTCATATTCAGAACATAGTTTAGGATATTTTATATTTAGTCTGAGAGCTTTCTGTTCCTCCATTGAATGTATGTACTGTATACTGTCCCTTTCCAGAAAGGTAATACACTCATCATCAAAGTAGTCCATATGTGATATCAGTTGGTTAGTTAGAATCTATTGAAGCATCGGAAATACATTTTGGTCTTACGGGTGTGGAACGACATTAGGGTAAGTAATTATTGGCTTTTCATTCTTCAGTTATGTACCCTGAATTTAACTTAAATCTCTAAAACCTGGCATACTTGTTACGGTAAAGGTCTGATAACCACAGCTGCTGGTTTTTTTACTGTAAATTGTATTTTTTTTTTTTTTTTTTTTTTTTTTTTACAGTGCATGGGCTGTAACAAATGCAACAGATCTTTTGATCTAATGGACAACATAATCTTGCACAATTTACATATAGAAAAAAACCCAGAAAAACATACAGAGATCATCAGCTTTAGTTTCTGATCTGACAGCCGGGTAGATTCAATAGCAATATTACGGCATGCTGAATCAATAATTTAGGTAACTGTCAGCAAGGTATTGTGTGCTAGAACTCTCCCGTTCTCTTTTTTTCCTGATAATTTGGTCGATACAAAATTATAATAAAAGCCTTTTTTCAGTAAACTTCAACAGCATTTAAATATCACTCAATTCTGGGAGTAACAATCTAATGAGCTCAGATGGATTGTTAGTGGTTAAATTGGATAAAGGTGTTTGTGCTGAAATACTGTGTGAATTTTTAAAAAATAAATAAAATCGGTCTTCAGATTTAAGGCCTTGTTTGGTTTTTCTCTCCACTCCCCACCCAGTCATCTTCATTTAAAGTTCTTCTTGACTGGGGTGAGAAAGGTGATCCTCTGCCAAGCTCGGTTGGTCAAAGCAATTCTCTTCACTAAAGAGGACCTTGCCCTCCGCCTCCCTGCTCTGTCCCCAATCAGTCCACTTCCCTTCCTCCTGCCACCGCCAAGCCCAAGAATCCCTCAACCAGTCTAGGCATTACAAACACTCTCCCCAGGCACGGCCAACAGCCTGTCCCATCTGACTTCCACCGCATCTGAATGTAAATCAGATCATTAACTCTGACTATGACTTATGTACGTCCCACTGCTCTGGAGAATTTGCCATATCGTCATTAGCGCATCGCAATTAAGAAATATTCTAGTGTGACTGGTTATGCTTTTATAAGAGAGACAAGTACACCTGTCATTATTACTGCTCCATTTAGTTAGAGATGCCCTGTTTGCTGCTTATCTCGGTGGATGAACATAAATTGCTCCATAAAATTGACTTTGAGATACAGACACCTGTCATATCTCCAGTCAAAAGTGTGGACACACCTATTCATTCTTTTTATAGTTATTTTGCACTGTTTAGAATAAGAAAAAGGTTAAAAAAAAAAAAAACACACACACACAAAAAACTATAAAACCACAAATGGATGCATCAAGATTATGAGCACCCCCCCCCCCCCCCCCCAAAAAAAAAAAAAACAAAAAAAAAAAAACTCAGTTATATTTTAGCCTTTTTTAAATCCAGGTGAAGTTGCATGCTAGAGCTGCCCAATTCTGGATAAACTGAGAATCATGTTTTTCAAATTCAAATCATGATTATGAACAGTCAAGAGACAATTAAACAAAATAACGTCATTTACAAGAGGACCTGGCAAAATATGAATGGCTGCAGTCTATTTAAAATATTTTAATAATTTGAATGAATTGTTCAATGACTCACTCATAAATACTTAACTTATTTTATTACTGGATAAATCAGCGTTTTTGAATTAAACTCTTGAATGAATGATTCAATGACATACATTTTTTAAAGTCACTTATCGCCATCTAGTGCCATAACGATGTAACTAATACAGTCGTTATCAATTAGAATGTGTTCTATACATATTTTATCCATATTCTTGACTCAGTTATAAAGAACCCTTTATGCCAAAACAGTTCTATATGGAGAAATGTCCTAAATGATTGAATACTTAGATGTTTAACAAGTTTTTTTTTTTTTTTTTTTGGGGGGGGGACAACCCTCCAATTAATTGAATTCATCTGTTCCAATCACTTATATGGCCACAGGTGTATAAAGTCAAGCACCTAGGCATGCAGACACTTCTACAAACATTTGTGAAAAAATCCGTCACTCGCAGGAGCTCAGTGAATTCAAGTGTGTTACCGATAGTTTACCATCTGTTCAATAAGTGAAATTCCCTATTTTTTTCTACTGAACTTTCCTACAAAATGTTCTGCAGTCAACTGTTAGTGGTATTATAACAAAGTGAAAGCAATTGGGAACAACAGCAACTCAGCCACGAAGTTGTAGGCCATGTAAAATCACAGAGCGGGGTCAGCGCATGCTGAGGCACACAGTGCACAGAAGTGGTCAACTTTCTGTAGAGTTAATAGCTACGGACCTCCAAACAGACCTCCAAACCTTGTTAGGCCTTTAGATTAGTTCAAGAACAGTGTGTAGAGAGCTCCGTGGAATAGGTTTCCATGGCTGAGCAGCTGCAGCCAAGCCTTCGGAGGCAGTGGTGTAAAGCCACTGGACTCTCGATTACAATTTTTACAGTGACAGTTCTGTAGAAATTTACAAAATTGTACTGTATTTTTATTTACTGGCTACTGAATTTAAAATTTAAAATATTAATTAACTGCATAAGCATTAAACCTTTTTAACTGCTTAAGTGTTGAATAACAATTTAAACTCTCACAAACAATTCACGTCTTAATCTTTAAAACTAGCCTGACAAGCCAGACCCACATCAAGATGTTTGGTCTGGAAACTCACCATAGACAGGGCTCAGTCCGAGGGGCGGGATAAACGGTTGTCTTTCAAACTCCCTCTGCACGCGATAGGATAGCGGTACACCAACCGGAGCAACGACGGTGAAGGGGAGCTCGCTGACTGATTAAACACTCGCCGTATCCGGTCGGCTAAACTCCGAACCATAGACTGTAAACACATCTTCCCTTTTTAAGAATGACTTCAGTGCCGCTCTTTGTTCTTTTCTCAGAGGAAAGCTTAACTCCAAGTCTTCCGGAGGCGCGGGCAGAGCTGATTCGAAAGACCGCCGCCGTTCGCCAGTTTCTGTGTTTACTAGAAGACTGTGTTACTTGAAGCACCAGAGAAGCACGCAAACGCAACTCGGCCGTCGTCATTATGGCCCCGCCCGCCGACTCTATAGCCTACCTACACGATGTGATTGGGCCGTCCAGATTCTGAGGAACACAGCTCAGATAGGAATTGAGAGTTGCTAGAACACACTTGCGGGCAAATTAAATTTGCTGCCGCTAGGGTGCGTCTAGATTTCTAGGCTACTTTAAAACAGCAACTTTAATTTAATTTATAACTTTCAAATTTGCAAGATACAATGTCATAAATCACATTTTGTATTATTTTGAATTTATTTTTATTTACAAAATTATTTTTTAAATGGACATGAAATTAAATATATATATATATATTTTATTATTTGAAACCTGTTCGACATCATGTCTCTTCACACAAAGAATAAATATGCCTGCCTAACTTTACAACCACAAGTTGATCAATAAGATAAAAAAAAATGGTTCTAAACACCACAGAAACACTGATGCATTTTAACCACTTCATGAACAGACAAACATGGCCAAACAAGTGTCACATGCCTGTCCTGTCTTGTGTGTTTTATGTTGAGCATGTGCTCCTGTCATTGGGTGCGTTTACATGCACGTTAAGCCGATTATGCCCAATAAGCCGACAATGAACATGGTCATGTAAACGCGGTAACCCGTTTTCTTTTATTGGAGTAAGGTCATAAACGGCGTAAGCATAAACCGGTCGGGACAGATAGTTTTCTTCCTCTTACCTCAATTTTGCATGGCATGTAAACACATTAACCTGCTTTCTGTCGGCTTATTGAAGTGTGCATGGGGGATGATAGGTGACGACAACGCAAACTTAGAACAGATTTAAATACATCCAGACAGAGCGAGCATGAAATAAGGACATATATCACAAACGCAGACTCGTTTAAGATCCAGAAAATTGTAAAGAGGTGTTCTCTTTTCTCATGCAGCAGAAGTAGCCTAGAAGGGGTTCAGTCAAAACGCTTCATAACTGCTTAAGGGATGAGCCGTAAATCTCCCGCTGACACGGCGCACGCTTTATTTAACATCACAACTGACGTAACATTTGAAAAACTCAGAGTCATATATATGGACATTATTATTTTGGACGTCACTACAAGGAAATAACCCGGTTTATTAATAAAGTCATGTAAACGCAGTTTACTTGCATTGTCAGTTTACTGGTTTGCATGTAAATGGGGAAAACTGGTTATTTCAATAAGCTGATTTATTTTGGAGTTATCAGCTTACTGGTGTGCATATAAACGCACCCATTGTCTGATCCCTCCCCCTTGTTATGGGATTGGTGTTGATTTCTCCCACCTGTTCCCTCTTGATTTCTACCCTTTATAAGCTCCTTGTGTTTGTCAGTCTTTGTCGGATTTTTGTCGTGTCTACGTCTCCTTTTCCCCGTTATCCTCCAGTATGTTCTGTTTTGAAGTTGCTGTTTGTTGTTTTTGAATTATATTATGTTTTTGTTTTGATTTTGTAACTAAACCTTCATTTATCTGCACTTGAGTCCTCGCACCATTTTCCTTTGTGTTGGCGTGACAGAACGATCCGACCACTTGAGGACTCATAATTCATAATTTAGGAACCCAAAGTTTTTCTGCCTATAGTCTCTAGCGCCAGGTAATGTGTGAAAATGTACTGTGACCACGCTGCTGAAGCCCCGCGCAAATCTCCTTTGCATCCCGTGGACAGAAGATGCGTGTATCCGGGGTTGCCAGTATGAACCGCGACTGAAGAGGCATTCATATACTTGGACAGTCACCAAACATGAGATAATTTTTTTAAAGTCATTTATCACAGTTGTGAATCACTCCTCTAGCTGCTACCCGAATCTCGTCGACTCGACCATTGAAGACGAAGAAAACTTTGCGGATATAGCGTACATAGAACCGTTTCTTTTAAGAGTTTGTGTAAAATAAACAAATGAATAAATACATTTTGGTCTTATAAAAATAAATAATATACAGACAAAATAAACTTTTATATACAAAACTTTGTTATTCAAGGTGTTTAAGCTCATGACAAACAAATTCAGTCAAGTGTGTGTCAAAACATTTGATTGGGAGTGTACTCTCTAAAGATTATAATAACATGCTTGATTTTTCCTTTTTGCTCCTTTTTGCTTTAGAACAAGAGAAGAGGTCTGGTTCATGGCAAAAGCCCAAAAAGAACATGTTTCATTTGATAAACAAACAGGAACTCTTGATTGATTTGGTGGAGTGGGTTGATACTCAGAAACAGCGTTCACAGGGACCTGTGGTGTGGTGACTCAATTAAAACAGGACAGAGATTAGACACTTGCAACCATCTGTTTCCACTTTGACTTGAAAGACGTGTTTTTGCAAGTCCAGTTAATGGAAATTAGACCTATTAGGACTTTTATGTCACAATGGATTGTTGGTGGTCAACCAGAATCTCGTTTCAAAGAAACGGTTGGGCTGGAGGCTATATTTGCAGTCATATTCAGAGAAAAAAAAAACAAAAAAAAAACAGCACTCTATATATTGTTACAAATATTACCTCTTTCCGCACCAGAATTTATTTATTTATTTATTTATTTATTTATTTATTTATTTATTTATTTATTTATTTATTTATTTATTTATTTATTTATTTATTTATTTATTTATTTATTTATTTATTTATTTATTTATTTATTTATTTATTTATTTATTTATTTATTTATTTATTTATTTTTAACCACCAGCCACCACTAGCCACCAGCAGCATTTTTGATAATTTTCACAAAATGTTCATGACCTCCAGAAATTAATCTGCCAGTGGGGTAAGTAAAATAATCTCGTTTTAAGATTATTTTTCTTATTTTAACATTTATTTTTGTTATTTTTCCCCTCAAAACAAGACTAGAAACCAGACAAAAATAAGTAAGAAAAACATTTTGGTGTTGTTGTTGTTGTTGCTGCAGTGAACATACAATTTATCAAAAGAACAGAACCTCTGCATTAAATAAATAAATAAATAAATAAATAAATAAATAAATAAATAAATAAATAAATAAATAAATAAATAAATAAATAAATAAATAAATAAATAAATAAATAAATAAATAAATAAATAAATAAATAAATAAATAAATAAATAATTCTAGCTTAATGCATTTTTTCTTTCTTTTTTCTTTACCAATACCTGAATGTAGGAAAAAATAATCAACAAAAGAAATCTACCTAATGCTTGCACAGTCCTATAACTCTTCATTCATCAACGTTAGCCATGCAGCCTTGATTTATATGTCAACATATAACTTACATATTGCTTGTTTCTGCTTCTTTTTCCCCGTTTTGATCATGAGATTCAGTACTTTTTCAGATGTCATAGCGCCCCCTACCGTAGAACAGTGGAAACAAAGAAAGCAGGACATTTCAGTCAATGGCAGGTAAAGAGTTAAAAATATTAACTCATACAGCAAAACAGTTTCCCCCCACCCCCTTTATTTTGAATTTTGGGGATATTTTTATACATGCTTTCCCCTAAAAAAATCCCAAGTGTGATTTCAGATGATGGGGATTTCAGTACAGTTACAATATGCAAACTGATGAATGTTACTCAACGACGTTAATAAAATTTATAATAAAATGACAATCAAACAGTCTTAAAGTTAGAGTTGTAGTACTCATGGCCGTTCTTGGTCTCAGACTAAGAGGACTTGGGATTTTGTTCAAGACCAGCCAAGACCACAACTGCGAGGATATCGCTAAATTGCCAGTTCATTGTCTGATTTATGTACTGTAAACTGAAAAAAAAGACTTTGTGATATTGCAAAATCTATTACATTAATTCATGCAATTTATACATTGTAAAATCAAGATTAAGTTATATATCTTATATAAGCTATATATCTTATGTAAAATTTACACAATTTATTAATGTAATTAACTGAGAAGAAAGAGTAAATTTGACCATATATAAAGCATGTTCTTTAAAAAAAAAAAAAAAAAAAGTTTGTTTTTCAAAAAGATTCCGCTTATTCAGTGTTGGCATTTACATTTATATTTAATCATTTAACAGACGCTTTTATCTAAAGGTGGCAGAGAGAGTCGGTTTGGGATGTCACTTTTACATGCCTGGCTTATTCTCTGTAAGTTTTGACTTTTCTATTTTAGATTTGTGAAAACAACTATGTGTTCATTTTGATGGTTTGATTATTGCCTAGATGTTACGTTTAAAATGAACTGAATGTGAGTTTTAATCACAATATCGTTAGCTAAAGCGCCGGAATTATCGTCTTCTATAAAGTTGAGACGGGTGGTTAGTCAAAAATAGAGGGCATTAAATGTAGTCAGCCGCGTTCTTATAGAAAAAGTCACCCAGTCTGGTTAACTTCAAAATAATTTAATGTTAGCTGGCATGATTAAGTGCTGGCTGCCTGTGTGTGTGTGTGTGTGTGTGTGTGTGTGTGTGTGTGTGTGTGTGTGTGTGTGTGTGTGTGTGTTGTTAGCGTTATTTAAAAGCGTCTAGTCATTTTTATATCCACTGGAAATTTAGCAGCAATTAATTTATCAAAGCTAATCACCAAAGAATGTCAAAGGGTGTTTTGGTATTGGGTCATGTTTTTAGGTTTTCATGTTCACTGTCATGTCCTGTCATGCACTTCCTAGATTGTCATGTGATCCTGCCATGTGCTCCCTTGTCTTGTGTTCTGATGTGTCATTGGTTGATCATTATTCACAGGTGTGTGTTGTCTAGTCTTTGTGTATTTACGCCCTCATGTTTGCCATGTATCTTTTTCTGTTATTGTGAATGAATATGTACCTGTTTGTTGGTGAAGGTTTAAGGTTTATGTTGATGTTTAGATTCATGCCAAGCCTTTTGTTTATGATGGGGATTTAAGTTTGTGAGTTAGGTTTAGTCATTTTTAGCACTGATAATGAATCTATTTTGTATTTGCTCTTTCTTTCTTTATTATAAACTCTATGCAGAAGGACAGTCGGAGTGATGCCGCTGAACACATGGAGAGGATCCAGCCGATGTGTGAATGAGCATGAAGGAGAAGTGACCATTCTGTTTCAGCTGGACTGTATGTGCTCGTCATTTATGTTAGTTATGCCACTGTTGGCTGCTGAGGTTTAGTTGAACCATACAAGGTAAATTCTTCAGTTATTGTTAATTATACTGAATGTACCTAAACTACTAACCAGTTGATGTGAAGATTACTGATTTAATGGTTCATTGTGAATGTTGACATCATAAACTGTTCAACTTTATTGTATTTATTTGTGATAAAAGTATTTGATGCAGAGATTACATTTATTTGGTAACACATTAAACTAAGTCATTCAAAATATGAAATGAACTGACATTATAAAATCGAATGAATGAATTACTTCATAACAGTAAATATTACAGATTTATAAATATTTACTTAATGTCTCCGCAAATGTTACATTTATAGTTTATAGTATATTTTGCTTGATACTGGCAAGTAAGTTGTACTTGATATCACAGCAATACAATTTACTGCGAAAAAATGTAGCAAATTGCTACAATGATTTTATCAAATAAATCCTACAAGTAGTTTGTATCAGTGTATTAGCATCAATAATACGATTGGATGTAAATCTTACTGCTTCCAATGCAATCAATAACTTTTGATTTAATTTTGGTGCCATTTCCGAATTGAATGACGGATTGTGTCAAAAAATGTCACCAAAAAAAATACAAATGCTCACAAAAAACTAATGGAAAATGTGGATTTTTTAAAATTGTTTGATTATAACTAATCAATGTCACTGGCAAGAGAGCTGAACATGACTGCAAACATGATATTGCTTTTATACAATCTCTCTCTCTCTCTCTCTCTCTCTCTCTCTCTCTCTCTCTCTCTCTCTCTCTCTCTCTCTCTCTCTCTCTCTCTCTCTCTATATATATATATATATATATATATATATATTGGTAAATTACAAATAATGTTATATATATATATATATATATATATATATATATATATATATATATATATATATATATATATATATATATATATATATATATATATATAACATTATTTGTAATTTACCAATTCAGATGCAACTTCTGTACCACCTCTGCAGTACAAAGGTGAATTTTGTTGTTAATGAATTCATCGGAGTGGCAACAGCTCTATAATTAGACTCTATAATAAGTCTTATTCTAATTTTATTTATTGATTAAAGTAAGTAATTTCTCAGGTGCTGGATGTGAAATCTTTGTGAATTTAAGGAGTCTCTCCCTGCCTGGTCTCAGATTAGGTGGTCTTGACCACAACACGTCTCTTTTTTTAAACTAAGCACAAAATGGCATAAGCAATAAGGAGCATGGCTTATTACATGTGACACATTAAAAATGAAACACATCAAACACATTTTGAGTTTGTTGCACTTTGTGACTTTTAGCAGGGATTGTGGGAATGTGGAGTCTGAACGGTCAACGACAGGCCATGTTTCTAAACCAGTAGCTCTCTTTCTCTCTGTTGTCCCTTTGTCGAATTCTCATCTCTACTCCTGCTCTCCATCTCACTTGCTTTCAGAGGAGCTTGATGCCTGTGGACAGGTCTTAAAGTGCTTGCCCATTATTTTGAATGATTAATTCAGTGCTTGTGCTCTGGTCTTGTTGCTCTCCTCAACATTGATCCATGTTTTAACCAAGACACTGCAATTAAACGATCAATACAGCAAAGGGGTGCGGGCGATAACAGTTTTGTTATCCTTTGTTTGGACATTAATACAGGTGTTTTCTTATTTTTGGTAATCCATCAAGGGAAATAGACCTCTCCAAGAAAGCTGGACGGTTTAATTATAGTCAATCTAATTAGAACTGAGGTTCAAAGACAATCCGACAGTTCAGCCTAAAGATATAGTCTAGTTCTGTAACAGTAGTACAGTATACGTCCAGCTGAAAATAACGATACAAAAACTTTGCTTTTCTCATGGATATTAATTATATAACATCTTGACTTTGTGAAAAAAAAATGGTGTAGGATTTATTTTAAAACAATCCGGGGGTCCGAATGAGTTTAGCATGTGTCAGAAATGATTGGCGGACGAGTGTGTGTCACATGACCTCATGGCCTGCATGAATTCAATTATTAGAGATTCTGCGCTAAAGTTTTGATAAATACACACACACAAAGTGATTTTGATGTTTTATGGGGACTTTAATGATTTTTATACTGTTTATTCAACTCCTGAAACCTAAACCTACTCATTATAGGAAACGGTATTCATTAAATATATATATATATATATATATATATATATATATATATATATATATATATATATATATATATATATATATATATATATATATATATATATATATATATATATATATTATATAAAAACTCAATTTATACGTTGTTTTCCCCATGGGAACCATAACTTGTCTAGATCTCAGATATTGCCATCTTTGTGGGGACATTTTGTCCCCATAATGCAAGGTTGAGAGAGAGAGAGAGAGAGAGAGAGAGAGAGAGAGAGAGAGAGAGAGAGAGAGAAAGAGAATCAGAAAGACACTTTAGACTCTATAGAGACTTTGCACAGACTAGTTTTCATTGTAACATGAATTATCTCTCTACTACAGATGGTTTTATTAATTTAAATCAGAATCTGAAAAGTCTGGAAATGGGTACAATCATTTTCTTTTCCCCTTGGCATTCCATTTGAACTCTCTCTGTTAATGTTTGGTTATTGGCAAACACTGGGTGAATTTATTAGCCCAAAAGTAACTCTATATTCATTGAGAGCATTTAGAGTGTTAAGCAGTGGTCAGAGTGTTATTCTTATCCGGTGAGAATCCAGAGATTTCAGAAAAACGGTAATATTTCACACAGGTGTAGATCTTATCAATGTTGAGCAGGCTGAAATGGAATCTATACTTTTGAAATTCAGCATAATATAAAACATATAATATCTAAGTTATATATATATATATATATATATATATATATATATATATATATATATATATATATATATATATATATATATATATATATATATATATATGTGTGTGTGTGTGTGTGTGTGTGTGTGTGTGTGTGTGTGTGTGTGTGTGTGTGTGTGTTCTTGTCGCTTTAACTCCATTTAAGTTCATTCCACAAATCTGTAGTGTAGAACATTTGAATAAATAAATAAATAAATAAAAGGACTGCAAATTCCATCTGTGCATAATGATGCTGACATATTATATTTCCATTACGGCATCATAAGCTGGAGAATGAAAAACGTATCATTTGCCCAGTGTGCGATGCCGTACAGGCTAAGCGTTCCTCCATTTGCATTGCTTCTGTCCTATCATTCCTCATGCTTGATCTATAGCTTATTCTTATCAAGCTGTCTGTATCATATACATGCTACTGTACTCTCATCTGCCGTTCTGTCGTGGTGATATCCAAAACATTTGTGTTATCTGGTTTAACTCCTCTTTTCAAGTCTGCTGTTCTGCAGCCAATTTGGAAAACTAGTAGTTGACTGGTTCCACAATCCTAGAACAGTGTGTGTGTTTCTCTGCAGCAATCAGCAATGATTTCAGAAATCACTTGAGCAGGTGCGGGGCGGGGGAACAGGAGGGGGTTTGCGTGACACGGTGGAGAGTGGACATGCAGGCATTCCTCTCTTTGCTAATTTCATTCCACCTGTGTCCCTGTGCTCAAGAGAGGCCATTTGAAGTTAGAATTGGTATCTTGACTCGGCCGTATGAGGAGAGGAAATGAGATTTGTGGCCACTCTAACACCCACAAACGGCGATGTGACTGATCGCTCTGACAAGTTAGCAAGTTGTTTGTGTGAGTTTGTCAAGCGTTTTTGATGGTTTCTCTCACTCTATACTGCGGCCGCACAATTGGTGAGGACACAAAGCACACATCTCTTTATTTTAAAGTTGACACTGCTCACTGATGTGTGCTGCTATCAGAATTTCATAGTTAATACGAAATATGGAGACGTTCTTTTCCACTGCCTGGATTATTTTACTTCAAAACTTCTTTATATGTTTGAGGTCAGTAAGATGTTTTTTATTTTTTATATATAATAAAAATATTCCAGATTATACCCTTACATAAAAGGAAAGGAAAAAATATAACACATTAAGACAAAGACAGACACACTAATACAACAATCAATATTAGCATACACAATAAAACAGCGACAAGTTAATTAGAGAAAAAGAAACAAAATATGTTACAGTTCATCTGTATTGCACCAAGTCTAACAGAGAGGAACAAAAAAGAAAATTAATAAATAATAAATTATATTTTACAGATGGAGAGGAGAAAAATGTGTTAGAGGAGGAAGGCATGTACATAGGCAGAGAGAGAAGAGGAAAGGCAGGAGTTTAGGACTGAGAGTAGGGACTTTGATTGTTGGTACAATGAAAGGTAAAGGCAGAGAACTGGTAGGTATGATGCAGAGGAGGAAAGTTGACATTCGGTGTGTCCAAGAGACCAGGTGGAAAGGGAGCAATTCTAGAAGCATTGGAGCAGGGTTTAAAATATTTTATAATGGCGTGGACAGGAAGAAAAATGGAGTCGGAGTGATCCTGAAGGAGGAGTTTGTGAAGAATGTTCTGGAGATAAAGAGAGTGTCAGATAGGTTGATGAGTCTGAAGCTGGATATTGAAGGTGTGATGTTGAATGTTGTTGGTGCCTATGCTCCACAAGTTGTAAGCAAGATGAGAGACAGATTCTGGAGCGAGTTGGAGGAAGGGATGCAGACTGTTCCCAGAGGTGAGAGGGTAGTGATAGGGGCAGATTTGAATGGACATGTTGGGGAAGGGAATAGTGGCGATGAGGAAGTGATGGGCAGGTTTGTTCTTGGTTCAGGAAAGGAACCTAGAATGACAGAGGTTGGTAGGTTTTGCTAAAAGTATGGAAATGGCTGTGGTGAACACGTACTTTTAGAAGAGGCATATAAGAGTGGTGGCAGGAGTACACAAGTGCACTATATCTTATGTAGACGATGTAATCTGATGGAAATTAGCAATTGTAAATGGACTGCATTTATATAGCGCTGTCAACAGACCCTACGACTATCAAAAGCGCTTTACATATTGCCTTACATTCACCCATTCATACACCGAAGGCGGTGCAAAGCACCATCCAGCTCATTGGGAGGAGCTGGGGTTAGGTGTCTTGCTCATGGACACCTCGACACTTGGTGAGGTGGAACTGGGGATCGAACAACCAACCTTCCGGTTTGTAGACAACCTACAGGAACCACTGAGCCACTGCCGCCCACTAGTGGTCGTAAAGTAGAGGTAGGTGAGAGTGTAGCTAGACAGCATAGGATGGAGGTGTGATGGTGGTAAGATGACTTTGGTGGTGAGGAAGATGAAGAGGGTAAAGGCAGAGCAGAAGACAAAGTGGTGGAAGTTGGAAAAGGAAGAGTGCTGTGTGGTATTCAGGGAGGAGTTGAGACAAGCTTTAGGTGGTCAGGAAAGGCTTCCAGATGACTGGACTTCTACAGCCAAAGTGATCAGGGAGACAGGTAGAAAGGTGCTAGGTGTGTCATCTGGAAGAAGGAAAGAAGACAAGGGGACTTGGTGGTGGAATGAGGAAGTCCAGGAGAGTATCCAGAAGAAGAGGCTAGCTAGGAAGAAGTGGGACAGTGAGAGGACGGAGGAAAGTAGACAGGAATATAGGGTGATGCAGCGTGAGGTTAAGACAGAGGTGGCAAAGGCCAAACAGAAAGCGTATGAGGAGTATATATTGTTAGATAGTAAAGAAGGTGAGAGGAATGTGTATCGGTTGGCGAGGCAGAAGGATAGAGATGGAAAGGATGTGCAACAGTTTAGAGTGATTAAAGATAGAGATGGAAATGTGTTGACAGGAGGGTGAGGGAAAGATTGAAGGAGTACTTTGAGGAACTGATGAATGAGGAAAATGACAGGGATAGAAGAGTTGTAGAGGAAAATATTGTTGACCAGGAAGTAGAAAGTATTAGCAAGGGTGAAGTTAGGAGAGCTTTGAAGAGGATGAAGAGAGGAAAGGCAGTTGGTGCTGATGACATTCCAGTGGAGGTATGGAAGCGTCTAGGAGAGATGGCAGTAGAGTTTTTAACTAGGTTGTTCAGCGAGGTTTTAGAGAGTGAGAGGATGCCTGAGGAATGGAGGAGAAGTGTTTTAGTGCCGAGATGTGCAGAATTGTGGAAACTACAGAGGGATTAAGCTGATGAGCCACACAATGAAGTTGTGGGAAAGAGTAGTGGAAGCAAGGCTAAGGGCAGAAGTGGACATTTGTGAGCAGCAGTGTGGTTTAATGCCGAGAAAGAGCACTACAGATGCATTATTTGCTTTGAGAATGTTAATGGAGAAGTACAGAGAAGGTCAGAAAGAGCTGCATTGTGTCTTTGTAGATTTAGAGAAAGCATATGACAGAGTGCCAAGAGAGGAGCTGTGGTATTGTATGAGGAGGTCTTGAGTGGCAGAGAAGTATGTTAGAGTGGTCCAGAATACAGGTCCGTCTTAAAAAATTAGCATATTGTGATAAAGAAAATAAATTCATTATTTTCCATAATGTAATGATAAAAATTAAACTTTCATATATTTTAGATTCATTGCACACCAACTGAAATATTTCCAGTCTTTGATTGTTTTAATACTGATGATTTTGGCATACAGCTCATGAAAACCTAAAATTCCAATCTCAAAGAATTAGCATATCATGAAAAGGTTCTCTAACGAGCTATTAACCTGATCATCTGATTTAACTAATTAACTCTAAACACCTGCAAAAGATTCCTGAGGCTTTTACAAACTCCCAGCCTGGTTCATTACTCAAAACCGCAATCATAGGTAAGACTGCCGACCTGACTACTGTCCAGAAGGCCATCATTGACACCCTCAAGCGAGAGGGTAAGACACAGAAAGAAATTTCTGAATGAATAGGCTGTTCCCAGAGTGCTGTACCAAGGCACCTCAATGGGAAGTCTGTGGGAAAGAAAAAGTGTGGCAAAAAACGGTGCACAACGAGAAGAGGTGACCGGACCCTGAGGAAGATTGTGGAGAAGGACCGATTCCAGACCTTGGGGGATCTGCGGAAGCAGTGGACTGAGTCTGGAGTAGAAACATCCAGAGCCACCGTGCACAGGCGTGTGCAGGAAATGGGCTACAGGTGCCGCATTCTCCAGGTCAAGACACTTTTGGGCTACAGAGAAGCAGCACTGGACTGTTGCTCAGTGGTCCAAAGTACTTTTTTTGGATGAAAGCAAATGATTGCAAAAGGATTCCCGACCAAGTATTGAGTGCATAACTGAACATAGTTATTTGAAGTTTGATTTTTTTTTTTTTTTTTTTTGTATTAAAAACACTTTTCTTTTATTGGTCCCGATGAAATATGCTAATTTTTTAAGATTGGAATTTTGGGTTTTCATGAGCTGTATGCCAAAATCATCAGTGTTAAAACATAAAAGACCTGAAATATTTCAGTTGGTGTGCAATGAATCTAAAATATATGAAAGTTTAATTTTATCATTATATTATGGAAAATAATGAACTTTATCACAATATGCTATTTTTTTTAGAAGAACCTGTATATATATATATATATATATATATATATATATATATATATATATATATATAAGGATTGGACATTGAATATACATATAATGATTACTATAGTAATCAGTAACAATAATGTAAATACAACTGAGATCTACAACTATTTACTATTTACCCCCCATCATTTTAAGGAATATCCTGGAATTTGTTTAGAAAATGTTTGGATAATTATAAGTGTGAGGGGACAGTTAAAATGAAATGTCTCAATTTAATGGAGTTGATCCCGGTGTTAAAAGATCTACAAGTGAGGGTGAACTCTGCTAATATGACCACGTTTAATGACTGTTGCTTCATTATCTGTTCAAGAAGCAATTAAAATAACTTCAAAGTGGATTTTTTCCCCCTAAAAAAAGGAATATAGGAAAAAAAGAGAAAGGATAAAATGGCCCAAAATGAATCCCAAAATATATGCAGATTGCATCCAGGAATACAGCACAGCATAGCCGCTTATAAGAATGAGCAACCTTTTTTTTATTTTTTTACAGTTTCCCTCATTATAATGTCTTTTCTCCAAAATAGATCTAAAGTTAAGCCCGATAAATTATAAACAAGCTAATTTTCATCATTGCATCTGGCTTACTGGTGCTTGATTGCTTTGTGAGCGCTGTTAATTGCCAATTAGGAAAGGCCTGCTACACCAATCACAACACAGAGAAAATGACTCCAGTCCCAAACAACAGCACACAGCAAGGACAGAATAAACAGACAACGCAAATCACATCAGGACTTATAGTATGTGCAAAAATTAAAAGAATGAAATCAGATTGCATTTAACTTTCCACAGATCACACACTGCACATGTTTCCTAAACGTTTGATAACATCTGCATATGCATTAAATAAATAAATAAATTTAAATCATTGTATTTGTATGGTCACACAGTATAACAATGTTAGCATCAAGACCTGTGCTTTACACTTTTTTTTTTTTTTTTTTTTTTTTGGAAAATATCTTCAAGATGTATTGATCTGGAGATCGGATCTATTTGGCTCCTCTCCAAAGTCAAAACTGTCATGTCAAAAGTCTTCCACCAAATTGCAACACACAAAATCCTTTAAACAATGAACATTGTCAATATTTTTTATTTTATTTTGCTACCCTTCTCCCTAATAAGCTTACATACGCATTGGATTCAAGTGAACAAATTGCATCATTCCACTTTACACAAATATGTCAACTTAAATGCAATGTGCTAGACATGTCCAGATTTAACGGTAATCACTGTCAGCCTTCCTCTCAAGACAGTTCTCTTTCATTCCTTTCCGACTACCTGCCAGCTACTGCCGGTCTGGGGATTTGAAGGTAAGTGAAGAAGAGTCATTTATGCTTTTGTGAACTATTATTACATTTTAACAAATGCATTTATTTCGATATATTTTAAAATGTAATTTATTCCTGTGATGTCAAAGCTAAATTTTTAGCATCATTACACCAGTCTTCAGTGTCAACTGAGCCTTTAGAAATCCTTCTAATATGATGATTTGCTGCTCAAGAAGCAGTTATTTTAGTCTGGATTCTTTTGAACAGTAGGGTTAGAGATTAACATCCAGCAGTTAATGGAAATGTGGTGTGGTTTTTTTAAGTGTTAGCTGACTGTATCCAAGGAACAGTTCACCCATAAATGATATGTCTTTGTCATCATTTACTCACCCTCATGACGTTCAAAGCCCACAACATCTATGGAACACCAAAGAAAGATGTGCCAAAGTGAAATGAAAATGAATGGTGACCACAGGCTACACAGAGGAGAAGGCTTTCAATGAAAAATGACAATTTTTGGCCAATTTCAAAGTTATCGAATTGCTGCAAAATGGGGAGTAGTGTGTAAAGGAGAGCAGCTAGTACAGTAAAGTAAAAGATGAGTAGGTAACCCTCACTCCAGTGGCCTCAAGAGGCGCAATAGTGCTTTTTAGGGGTCCCATGTGGGTAAACCGTTTCGAAACCGTCACTCAGACTGGTGCAAGTAGAGCCGGAGGGGATACACATGTAGGAAATGATATGAAATCCTTTCTCAAAATTATATTTCACAAGCTTTTTAGGCATTAACATTGGTCTAGTCCTGCATCTTTCTGGTGCATGTTTGTAACATCATAAGTATAAGCGGTTTCTAAATTGTTTGGTCCCTGATGAAAACTTAAAATAAGATGGTACTCCACCTCTTAACTCTTTCCCCGCCAAACACGGAATTTTCCATTATTCGTGAGAAAACGCTTACAGGCCAAAAACGGAAATTTCCGGGTTTCTGTGTTTTCACTGTTAGACGTTAGGGGGCTGAATGAATGAATACTGAATCTTCTGATCAAAACACACACTAGTAAGACGCAGTAAAACATGCGATTGTATGTAATCATATGCATATGAGAAATAACGGGATCATCAACATTAAACATCATATTTATCAAAACTGCCTAATGTTAGTGAATGAAATGTGGACCCAAGACGAGCTGCAGGACTGTGTAAGCATTAGGACTGCTGATGGATCCATCTACTCCATCTGTGTTTGATCATCACTCTAAATCTGATCTGGAAACACAAAAATGTGATTCTCGGTTATTCAATTTTGGTGAAAATGGTCAAAAACCTTGGTGGTGGCTGGCAATTTTTTTTTTTTTTTTTATGCTGGCGGGGAAAGAGTTAAAGGGCACCTATTATGTTCCTTTTTACAAGATGTAATTTAGGTCTCAGGTGGTCTCATGACTGCGTCATGCTAAAGAGTCAGTGAATCAGTGTATAAAAGTAGAATGTGCCTATGCCTAAGAATACTTATAAAATAGTTGCAACCCAGGCTCATTGGAAATACGTTACTCTGCCTACATTTTTGCAACACCCTAATTATGTACCTCCAGGTACGTTTACCTGCACTTTTGCGGTAAAACGTCTACCGGAGGCGCTAAGTGGTCATATTTGTTCTACATTCCAGATGCACAACATGACACCATGACTGATCTCACAGAATGAATATTTATAGCATAATTTTATATTTTGGAGTAACTAACTCCACTCCTACCCTAAACCTACCAACTCTTAACAATCTTAACTCTTAACTGATCGCTTTTGGGGATTTTCTTCACCCAAATCAATCGTTTGGCCTGGGAACACTTGGAATATTTGTACTTTCTGAATAAATTATGTATGCAGTCGTATCTGCCTGTTATATCCTGTTTTTTTATAATACTCGAATAGGTAGATTTAGGGAATGGTTTGAGTTACACGTTCAAAATGTGTCTGAATATGAGTGTGTCCACAAGGTTAATGGATTTATAAACATACTAAATTGTTTTTTTGAAAATGTAAAAATGCAGAATGTTTCTTGTGATGGGTAGGTTTAGGGGGAGTGTGTGTGTGATGGGTAGGTTTAGGGGCTGTGTGTGTGTGTGTGTGAGAGATGGGTAGGTTTAGGGGTAGGGGCAGTGTAGGGGGATAGAGTGAAACGGCGTTGATAAACACGCTAAAAAGCGATTATGCATCTCGATATACTCTAAAAAATGCTGGGTTAAAAACAACCCAAAATGGGTTGAAAATGCACCAACCCAACAATTGGGTTGTTTTAACCCAATGGTTGAGTTGTTCTTACCCAGCAATTGGGTTGTCTTAAGCAACATTTAACCCAACCACTGGGTTAAAACAACTCAACCATTGGGTTAAAACAACCCAATTGTTGGGTTGGTGCATTTTCAACCCAACTTGGGTTGTTTTTAACCCAGCATTTTTTAGAGTGTAGCTCGCCAAAATGGCATACGAATTGGCGTGTCATATATACGCCATTTCATGAGATCAGTCTGGGAATGGAGAAAAAATATGACCACTTAGCGCCTCCGATGGACGTTTCACCCAAAAAGTGCAGGTAAACGTACCTGGAGGTACATAAAGCTGCTTTGAAAAAAATCTACATTGTAAAAAGCACTATGGTGACTTGAAAAATGCAAATAATTAAATGTGTCTTAAAAAGTATGACGCATTGGGCGAACAAGTGAAATCAATGGAGTACCCTATCCATTAAAAATTGACGCAGAAAGGTCCTGACCAAGCATGTGACGAGCTGGGTGTGAAAATGTGCTGGTTTAATTAGTGTTGGAGCTAACCATTGCAGAACAGGATTGGACACCCATGTCTCTGCCTACATTGGTACATTCCTTAATCCATGCATTACTTCAGCTTTTGATACTCTGGCAAGCCACAAACATTAGTAGAAATCTCATGTGGGAAAATATATGGCGTGGGGAGATCCTGTTCTTCTTGACACTCTTCCAGAAATATGATAAAAACTAAAGATCAAGAGAGCTGAAAGATGGGCCTCAGCATCTGGTGATATATTTTTAATAACATTAATAGACTGCTGGCTTTGAGAAGGATGACCCAGAAAGAGGCCAAATGAAGAATGTGTGTGAGAGAGAGACAGAGTGTATAAGACAACAGCAGGCTTTGACAAGTGAAAGGAAGGGTGTATTGGAGTGTGTTAGAGCGTGCTTGTGTACTCTAGGAGAATGAATGGATGACCGAGTGGGTTTGCAGAGCGTGAATGAAGCCAAGCAGGCTAAGAAAAAAAAAAAAAAGACAGGGACGAGAGGGACTGAACGGGCAGCTCTCTCCAGGTCTAAACTGCTGGCAACACACTGGATGCATTTTAATAGCAGCCCAGAAAAGAGCTGAATATTACATGAGCACACATACACTGGAATTTCAGAATTTTTCATCCCAGTTCAGTTCATTAAGCGTATCCTTTTATGATCTGTGCGCAGTCTGAGTCTGTGGTGACTGACCACAGACGGCCTGCAGCTAAATGTGGTCGTCTCTCCTCTCCTGAGTGCCTAATTCTGTTCTGTTCACACAAAGTTTGGTTATAAAGGAGACTGAGAACCACAGTTTTCTATGGATTTCACAAATGTTCATTAAATCTAGGTAGTTTGTATAATACAGCACTGAACAACTAATTTTTAAGTGAAGTGACTTAATTAGAAACATGACACAGAAACTTAAAGGTGCTTTTAGTCATTTTTCTCATTAAAAAATTCCAGTACAAAGAAATGAAAAGCATTTATAAAATATGAATTACACTTTACACTCTCAAAAATGGCTGGGTTAAAAACAACCCAATTGAAAACTCAACGCTGGGTAAATATTGGACAGAACACATACTGGGTTAAATTAACCCAGTGGCATTTTAACCCAGCAGGCTGGGCTGTTGAGAGAACCCAAAATGTAGTCAATTTTTACCATTAATGGATTTGCTATTCTGGGTTATTGTTATAATTTTTCCTGTGCATTAGCCTTCTGTAAAACTAGACAATCATGAAAGAACAAATGAAGAATGATACAATACACAAATGTGTTAAAATTGGCAACAATGACAACTACAAACCTAATATATTCTGTCAATTTATTCATGTTTAAATCAAACTTTTATTTTGACGGGTTGCCGTGACCTTTCAGTGTCTGTGTTGATGATATGACCGTTTTCTTAAATGAAACGGTAAATTCTCATGCCCTCAGTGACACGGCAGAGGCTAAAAGACAGCGAGCACGCGCACGCGCCCTGTCATTCACACAGAGTCGCAAAACATGGAAGAGTAATATTAAAATAGTATTTAATATACACAGACACTGGTATATATTCGGCTACAGTCTGGAGCCCTGCGTGACACGACTGAACGCAGCTGCGGGTCCGAATATAGTCTACTTTTTTAAATATTAGCATGTAATTGGTACCGAAAAAAACATGTTTTAATTTTCGTAAGGGGATCATGGTTCTGTGTAATCACAAACTGTATTAATCTATCGTCTCAAATGCCTACCTAAACTAACACGAGTCAGTACATTGCATCGGATTCTGAGGAAAAACTTTTGTCGTCTTAACGTCATGTAAGCTTAAAGGGGGTCGCACACCGGACGCGGAGCTCGGCGGCGCTCGGCGGCGCGCCACGCAGCGTCTCAGGTATCGCACACCGGACGCGCACATTTTAAAAGGCTACGTTTATTATACATTTCCCCAAAATATGTTTAGACTTTATTCAAGCTGTTGAACTCAGAATATAAAACAAATGTGTCTTGTAGCAAAGGTTGAAATCAGTATACCTTAACGATAATATACTTTTAATATAAAGCCTTGAAATGGCGCTCTGTGGCGTGGCAGGATTTAGAACAACTTCCTGAGCCGCTGCGGACAGGAGCCGAATGCCGCCACCGGTGTGCGCACACTCATTAAAAACAATGTGTTCGAATTTTAAAGACATGGCGCGCCGCCGAGCGCCGCCGAGCTCCGCGTCCGGTGTGCGACCCCCTTAAGAATTGTTGCCGCGAAGAAGAAAAAAAAAAACTATAATTATGCTAATTAAAATGATTATTAATGAAAATATATGAACTTATCTTAAAACATCTGCAACCAGTGGCTTTGCCTTTTGCATTGTCCTTTCAAAATGACAGTTTGGGAGCGAATTTAAACGAATCAAGGCGGGAAGCACATGAAACAACTAGCGCTGGGTAGAATCAACCAAGCATTGCTACCCAGCAGGTTTAACCCAACGACTGGGAATTTGAAACTACCCAATGGTG
This sequence comes from Pseudorasbora parva, assembly GCF_024679245.1. Lineage (NCBI taxonomy): Eukaryota > Metazoa > Chordata > Actinopteri > Cypriniformes > Gobionidae > Pseudorasbora > Pseudorasbora parva. The sequence goes on from NC_090190.1 coordinate 7,289,199, forward strand.
TTTAAAATGTGATCAAATAAACAGTCTTAACCTAGCATTTTGGGTTAAAAAATAACTCAGCATTATTTAGAGTGTAAGGTTGCCAGAATAATACACGGTGTGTTAATAGGCCAGAGGAGAACTGAACTACCCCGACTGAGTCTGGTTTCTCTCAAGGTTTATTTTTCTCCATCATGCCCTGATGGAGTTTTGGTTCCTTGCCACTGTCGCCTTTGGCTTGGCTTGCTCATTTGGGGACACTAAAATTATGATCAAAGTTATTCAACTAATTATACAAATAAAATTTATGAATTAGGTTTTATTTAATTCTATAAACTATAATACTGATCTGCCAACATTGTCGCTATATGATAAATTAAAATAAGCTGATAACATCACTGTTTTCTCCAGAACGACTGTACAACCAAATCTAATTTTGTTGCAGTATTGTCCTGTTTGTTATATATATATATATATATATATATATATATATATATATATCTCATCATATCTCTCTCATGTTTTCACATTCAAAACACAAGGTAATGTATTTGCATGTAATTTTTGGATAATTGAAAAAAGTAACCAAGGAAAAGTTAATAGTATTCAGCTGTTCATGAGATTCCCCATGAGATAACCCAACCCAATATCATGACAGTACATACTTATTTTATGAGGTGGCTGCCTTTTACTCACTGGTGAAAGATATTTCATTCCCACTTTTGGTTCTTAGAAAGTGAGGAAAAGCATTTAGTCATAAAAACGGTTACATGATGATCCACTGCTGTGTCAAATGACCCATTGATCATGATGGAGGTGTCATGTTCTGTCAGCTGTCACAGGCCTGCAAAAATGCAAAATGTGGGAACTATAATTTATTTTTTGTAGCACTTTACTATAACGTTAACAATATTGAATGCAAACATTAAATGAAACATAAAAGTTATGGATCATTGGTTAAAGTAATTTTTTAATCTTTGATCACCAAAGCCTTTCTTGATAATTTACTCACTCCCATGTCATTCAAGATATGCAAATTAGCCCTGCTTCCACTTATTCAGGAATACAGTTGCCAACTTACTAAGGTAAACGTTACACAATTATGCTTTTCACAACATCGGACACAGAATTGTAATTAATATATGTATAATTTTGCTAGACACGTATAGTTTGTGATGTCAGAAACACCAGCGATTCTTTGGTTCACTGCCGTTTTAAAGAGAAAATACTCAACAATGGTGTTGACTTATGAATTTGCTCATGGTTTGTCTTAAAGCATATTAATAATGACACAGACATAAACAACATTACAAATTTGATTCACTACAGGGGGTCTTTATCATAATACATTTAACATTATATTAGTTAATGCATTATAAATGATATAATCAAAAACTATTGCACACAAATATCTATACATAAAATTACACTACTAAATACATAATTAAGATTAATCAAAATAATGTTCATTGTTATTATATGATACTTAGTGCATTTACTATACAATAATAGCCTTATAGTAAAAGTTATGCTTTTCTTACACATATTATAATTTGCAATGCAGACAGTTTGTTTTGCTTTATGTGGCTAATGTTTTTAGTTGAATAAATAAATATTGACTTACACAGACAGCCTAATTTGCTCTTCACAGAGCCATGAACTGATCAGATAATTTTAGCCCAGATGGTGAGGACAGACCACACACACACACACACACACACACACACACAC